>NC_140989.1:191227992-191320152 GCF_052327205.1 Somniosus microcephalus
TCTCGTCCCCCAGTCGCTCTCTCTCTTCCGCCCCAGTCGCTCTCTCTCTTCCCCCCCAGTCGCTCACTCTCTTCCCCCCCAGTCGCTCTCTCTCTTCCCCCCCAGACGCTCTCTCTCTTCCCCCCCAGTCGCTCTCTCTCTTCCCCCCCGAGTCGCTCTCTCTCTTCCCCCCCAGTCGCTCTCCCTCTTCCCCCCCAGTCGCTCTCTATCTTCCCCCAAGTCGCTCTCTCTTCCCCCCAGTCGCTCACTCTCTTCCCCCCAGTCGCTCTCTCTCGTCCCCCAGTCGCTCTCTCTCTTCCGCCCCAGTCGCTGTCTCTCTTCCCCCCAGTCGCTCACTCTCTTCCCCCCCAGTCGCTCTCTCTCTTCCCCCCCAGTCGCGCTCTCTCTTCCCCCCCAGTTGCGCTCTCTCTTCCCTCCCAGTCGCTCTCTCTCTTCCCCCCCAGTCGCTCTCTCTGTTCCCCCCCAGTCACTCTCTCTTCCCCCCCATTCGCTCTCTCTTCCCCCCAGTCGCTCTCTCTCTTCCTCCCAAGTCGCTCGCTCTCTTCTCCCCCAGTCGCTCTCTCTCTTCCCCCCAAGTCGCTCTCTCTCTTCCCCCCCAGTCGCTCTCTCTCTTCCCCCCCAGTCGCTCTCTCTCTTCCCCCCCAGTCGCTCTCTCTTCCCCCCCCAGTCGCTCTCTCTCTTCCCCCCCCAGTCGCTCTCTCTCTTCCCCCCCAGTCGCTCTCTCTCTTCCCCCCCAGTCGCTCTCTCTCTTCCCCCCCAGTCGCTCTCTCTCTTCCCCCCCAGTCGCTCTCTTTCTTCCCCTCCATTCGCTCTCTCTCTTCCCCCCCAGTCGCGCTCTCTCTTGCCCCGAGTCGCTCTCTCGCTTCCCCCCCAGTCGCTCCCTCTCTTCCCCCCCAGTCGCTCTCTCTCTTCCCCCCCAGTCGCGCTCTCTCTTCCCCCCCAGTTGCGCTCTCTCTTCCCTCCCAGTCGCTCTCTCTCTTCCCCCCCAGTCGCTCTCTCTCTTCCCCCCCAGTCGCTCTCTCTTCCCCCCCCCAGTCGCTCTCTCTCTTCCCCCCCAGTCGCTCTCTCTCTTCCCCCCCAGTCGCTCTCTCTCTTCCCCCCCAGTCGCTCTCGCTCTTCCGCCCCAGTCGCTCTCTCTCTTCCGCCCCAGTCGCTATCTCTCTTCCGCCCCAGTCGCTCTCTCTTCCCCCCCAGTCGCTCTTTCTCTTCCCCCCCAGTCGCTCTCTCTCTTCCCCCCCCAGTCGCGCTCCCTCTTCCCCCCCAGTCGCTCTCTCTCTTCCCCCCAGTCGCTCTCTCTCTTCCCCCCAGTCGCTCTCTCTCTTTCCCCCACTCGCTCTCTCTCTTCCCCCCAGTCGCTCTCTCCCTTACCCCCCAGTCGCTTACTCTCTTCCCCCCGAGTCGCTCTCCCTCTTCCCCCCCAGTCGCTCTCCCTCTTTCCCCCCAGTCGCTCTCCCTCTTTCCCCCCAGTCGCTCTCCCTCTTCCCCCCCAGTCGCTCTCTCTCTTCCCCCCCAGTCGCTCTCTCTCTTCCCCCCAGTCGCTCTCTCTCTTCCCCCCGTCGCTCTCTCTCTTCCCCCCCAGTCGCTCTCTCTCTTCCCCCCCAGTCGCTCTCTCTCTTCCCCCCCAGTCGCTCTCTCTCTTCCCCCCCAGTCGCTCTCTCTCTTCCCCCCAGTCGCTCTCCCTCTTCCCCCCCAGTCGCTCTCCCTCTTCCCCCCCAGTCGCTCTCCCTCTTCCGCCCCAGTCGCTCTCTATCTTCCCCCCAAGTCGCTCTCTCTTCCCTCCAGTCGCTCACTCTCTTCCCCCCAGTCGCTCTCTCTCGTCCCCCAGTCGCTCTCTCTCTTCCGCCCCAGTCGCTCTCTCTCTTCCCCCCCAGTCGCTCACTCTCTTCCCCCCCAGTCGCTCTCTCTCTTCCCCCCCAGACGCTCTCTCTCTTCCCCCCCAGTCGCTCTCTCTCTTCCCCCCCGAGTCGCTCTCTCTCTTCCCCCCCAGTCGCTCTCCCTCTTCCCCCCCAGTCGCTCTCTATCTTCCCCCAAGTCGCTCTCTCTTCCCCCCAGTCGCTCACTCTCTTCCCCCCAGTCGCTCTCTCTCGTCCCCCAGTCGCTCTCTCTCTTCCGCCCCAGTCGCTGTCTCTCTTCCCCCCCAGTCGCTCACTCTCTTCCCCCCCAGTCGCTCTCTCTCTTCCCCCCCAGTCGCGCTCTCTCTTCCCCCCCAGTTGCGCTCTCTCTTCCCTCCCAGTCGCTCTCTCTCTTCCCCCCCAGTCGCTCTCTCTCTTCCCCCCCAGTCACTCTCTCTTCCCCCCCATTCGCTCTCTCTCTTCCCCCCAGTCGCTCTCTCTCTTCCTCCCAAGTCGCTCGCTCTCTTCTCCCCCAGTCGCTCTCTCTCTTCCCCCCAAGTCGCTCTCTCTCTTCCCCCCCAGTCGCTCTCTCTCTTCCCCCCCAGTCGCTCTCTCTCTTCCCCCCAGTCGCTCTCTCTTCCCCCCCCAGTCGCTCTCTCTCTTCCCCCCCCAGTCGCTCTCTCTCTTCCCCCCCAGTCGCTCTCTCTCTTCCCCCCCAGTCGCTCTCTCTCTTCCCCCCCAGTCGCTCTCTCTCTTCCCCCCCAGTCGCTCTCTTTCTTCCCCTCCATTCGCTCTCTCTCTTCCCCCCCAGTCGCGCTCTCTCTTGCCCCGAGTCGCTCTCTCGCTTCCCCCCCAGTCGCTCCCTCTCTTCCCCCCCAGTCGCTCTCTCTCTTCCCCCCCAGTCGCGCTCTCTCTTCCCCCCCAGTTGCGCTCTCTCTTCCCTCCCAGTCGCTCTCTCTCTTCCCCCCCAGTCGCTCTCTCTCTTCCCCCCCAGTCGCTCTCTCTTCCCCCCCCCAGTCGCTCTCTCTCTTCCCCCCCAGTCGCTCTCTCTCTTCCCCCCAATCGCTCTCTCTCTTCCCCCCCAGTCGCTCTCTCTCTTCCGCCCCAGTCGCTCTCTCTCTTCCGCCCCAGTCGCTATCTCTCTTCCGCCCCAGTCGCTCTCTCTCTTCCCCCCCAGTCGCTCTTTCTCTTCCCCCCCCATCGCTCTCTCTCTTCCCCCCCAGTCACGCTCTCTCTTCCCCCCCAGTCGCTCTCTCTCTTCCCCCCAGTCGCTCTCTCTCTTCCCCCCAGTCGCTCTCTCTCTTCCCCCCAGTCGCTCTCTCCCTTACCCCCCAGTCGCTTCCTCTCTTCCCCCCGAGTCGCTCTCCCTCTTCCCCCACAGTCGCTCTCCCTCTTTCCCCCCAGTCGCTCTCCCTCTTTCCCCCCAGTCGCTCTCCCTCTTCCCCCCCAGTCGCTCTCTCTCTTCCCCCCCAGTCGCTCTCTCTCTTCCCCCCAGTCGCTCTCTCTCTTCCCCCCCGTCGCTCTCTCTCTTCCCCCCCAGTCGCTCTCTCTCTTCCCCCCCAGTCGCTCTCTCTCTTCCCCCCCAGTCGCTCTCTCTCTTCCCCCCCAGTCGCTCTCTCTCTTCCCCCCAGTCGCTCTCCCTCTTCCCCCCCAGTCGCTCTCCCTCTTCCCCCCCAGTCGCTCTCCCTCTTCCCCCCCAGTCGCTCTCTATCTTCCCCCCAAGTCGCTCTCTCTTCCCCCCAGTCGCTCACTCTCTTCCCCCAGTCACTCTCTCTCGTCCCCCAGTCGCTCTCTCTCTTCCGCCCCAGTCGCTCTCTCTCTTCCCCCCCAGTCGCTCACTCTCTTCCCCCCCAGTCGCTCTCTCTCTTCCCCCCCAGACGCTCTCTCTCTTCCCCCCCAGTCGCTCTCTCTCTTCCCCCCCGAGTCGCTCTCTCTCTTCCCCCCCAGTCGCTCTCTCTCTTCCCCCCAGTCGATCTCTCTCTACCCCCCAGTCGCTCTCTCTCTTCCCCCCCAGTCACTCTCTCTTCCCCCCCAGTCGCTCTCTCTCTTCCCCCCAGTCGCTCTCTCTCTTCCTCCCAAGTCGCTCGCTCTCTTCTCCCCCAGTCGCTCTCTCTCTTCCCCCCCAGTCGCTCTTTCTTTTACCCCCCAGTCTCTCTCTCTCTTCCTCCCGAGTCGCTCTCCCTCTTCCCCCCCAGTCGCTCTCCCTCTTCCCCCCCACTCGCTCTCCCTCTTCCCCCCAGTCGCTCGCCTTCTTCCCCCCAGTCGCTCTCCCTCTGCACCCCCAGATGCTCTCCGTCTTCCCCCCCAGTCGCTCTCTCTCTTCCCCCCAGTCGCTCTCCCTCTTCCCCCCCAGTCGCTCTCCCTCTGCACCCCCAGTCGCTCTCCCTCTGCACCCCCAGTCGCTCTCTCTCTTCCCCCCAGTCGCTCTCTCTCTTCCCCCCCAGTCGCTCTCTCTCTTCCCCCCCAGTCGCTCTCTCTCTTCCCCCCCAGTCGCTCTCCGTCTTCCCCCCAGTCGCTCTCTCTCTTCCCCCCAGTCGCTCTCTCTCTTCCCCCCAGTCGCTCCCTCTCTTCCCCCCCAGTCGCTCTCTCTCTTCCCCCAGTCGCCCTCTCTCTTCCCCCCCAGTCGCGCTCTCTCTTCCCCCCCCAGTCGCTCTCTCTCTCCCCCGCCCCAGTCGCTCTCTCTCTTCCACCCCAGTCGCTCTCTCTCTTCCCCCCCAGTCGCTCTCTCTCTTCCCCCCCAGTCGCTCTCTCTCTTCCCCCCCAGTCGCTCTCTCTCTTCCCCTCCAGTCGCTCTCTCTCTTCCCCCCAGTCGCTCTCTCTCTTCCCCCCCAGTCGCTCTCTCTCTTCCCCCCCAGTCGCGCTCTCTCTTCCCCCCCAGTCGCTCTCTCTCTTCCCCCCCAGTCGCTCTCTCTCTTCCCCCCCAGTTGCTCTCTCTCTTCCCCCCCAGTCGCTCTCTCTCTTCCCCCCCAGTCGCTCTCTCTCTTCCCCCCCAGTCGCTCTCTCTCTTCCCCCCCAGTCGCTCTCTCTCTTCCCCCCAGTCGCTCTCTCTCTTCCCCCCCGAGTCGCTCTCTCTCTTCCCCCAGTCCCTCTCTCTCTTCCCCCCCAGTCCCTCTCTCTCTTCCCCCCCAGTCGCTCTCTCTCTTCCCCCCCCAGTCGCTCTCTCTCTTCCCCCCCAGTCGCTCTCTCTCTTCCCCCCCAGTCGCTCTCCGTCTTCCCCCCAGTCGCTCTCTCTCTTCCCCCCAGTCGCTCTCTCTCTTCCCCCCAGTCGCTCCCTCTCTTCCCCCCCAGTCGCTCTCTCTCTTCCCCCAGTCGCCCTCTCTCTTCCCCCCCAGTCGCGCTCTCTCTTCCCCCCCCAGTCGCTCTCTCTCTCCCCCGCCCCAGTCGCTCTCTCTCTTCCACCCCAGTCGCTCTCTCTCTTCCCCCCCAGTCGCTCTCTCTCTTCCCCCCCAGTCGCTCTCTCTCTTCCCCCCCAGTCGCTCTCTCTCTTCCCCTCCAGTCGCTCTCTCTCTTCCCCCCAGTCGCTCTCTCTCTTCCCCCCCAGTCGCTCTCTCTCTTCCCCCCCAGTCGCGCTCTCTCTTCCCCCCCAGTCGCTCTCTCTCTTCCCCCCCAGTCGCTCTCTCTCTTCCCCCCCAGTTGCTCTCTCTCTTCCCCCCCAGTCGCTCTCTCTCTTCCCCCCCAGTCGCTCTCTCTCTTCCCCCCCAGTCGCTCTCTCTCTTCCCCCCCAGTCGCTCTCTCTCTTCCCCCCAGTCGCTCTCTCTCTTCCCCCCCGAGTCGCTCTCTCTCTTCCCCCCAGTCCCTCTCTCTCTTCCCCCCCAGTCCCTCTCTCTCTTCCCCCCCAGTCGCTCTCTCTCTTCCCCCCAGTCGCTCTCTCTCTTCCCCCCCCCAGTCGCTCTTTCTCTTCCCCCCCAGTCGCTCTCTCTCTTCCCCCCCCAGTCGCTCTCTCTCTTCCCCCCCCAGTCGCTCTCTCTCTTCCCCCAAGTCGCTCTCTCTCCTCCCCCCCAGTCGCTTTCTCTCTTCCCCCCCAGTCGCTCTCTCTCGTCCCCCCAGTCACTCTCTCACTTCCCCCCAGTCGCTCTCTCTCTTCCCCCCCCAGTCGCTCTCTCTCTTCCCCCCCAGTCGCGCTCTCTCTTCCCCCCCAGTCGCTCTCTCTCTTCCCCCCCAGTCGCTCTCTCTCTTCCCCCCAGTCGCTCTCACTCTTCCCCCCCGTCGCTCTCTCTCTTCCCCCCCCAGTCGCTCTCTCTCTTCCCCCCCAGTCGCTCTCTCTCTTCCCCCCCAGTCGCTCTCTCTCTTCCCCCCCAGTCGCTCTCTCTCTTCCCCCCCCAGTCGCTCTCTCTCTTCCCCCCCAGTCGCTCTCTCTCTTCCCCCCCAGTCGCTCTCTCTCTTCCCCCCCAGTCGCTCTCTCTCTTCCCCCCCAGTCGCTCTCTCTCTTTCCCCCCAGTGGCTCTCCCTCTTCCCCCCCAGTCACTCTCCCTCTTCCCCCCCAGTCGCTCTCTATCTTCCCCCCAAGTCGCTCTCTCTTCCCCCAGTCGCTCACTCTCTTCCCCCCAGTCGCTCTCTCTCGTCCCCCAGTCGCTCTCTCTCTTCCGCCCCAGTCGCTCTCTCTCTTCCCCCGCAGTCGCTCTCTCTCTTCCCCCCCCAGACGCTCTCTCTCTTCCCCCCCAGACGCTCTCTCTCTTCCCCCCCGAGTCGCTCTCTCTCTTCCCCCCCAGTCGCTCTCTCTCTTCCCCCCCAGTCGCTCTCTCTCTTCCCCCCAGTCGATCTCTCTCTTCCCCCCAGTCGCTCTCTCTTCCCCCCCAGTCGCTCTCTCTTCCCCCCCAGTCGCTCTCTCTCATCCCCCCCAGTCGCGCTCTCTCTTCCCCCCACAGTCGCTCTCTCTCTTCCCCCCCCAGTCGCTCTCTCTCTTCCCCCCCAGTCGCTCTCTCTCTTCCCCCCCAGTCGCTCTCTCTCTTCCCCCCCCGTCGCTCTCTCTCTTACGCCGCAGTCACTCTCTCTCTTCCCCCCCAGTCGCTCTCTCTCTTCCCCCCCAGTCGCTCTCTCTCTTACGCCCCAGTCGCTCTCTCTCTTCCCCCCAGTCGCTCTCTCGCTTCCCCCCCAGTCGCTCCCTCTCTTCCCCCCAGTCGCTCTCTCTCTTCCCCCCCAGTCGTGCTCTCTCTTCCCCCCCATTCGCTCTCTCTCTTCCCCCCCAGTCGCTCTCTCTCTTCCCCCCCAGTCGCTCTCTCTCTTCCCCCCCCAGTCGCACTCTCTTCCCCCCCCAGTCGCTCTCTCTCTTCCCCCCCCAGTCGCTCTCTCTCTTCCCCCCCCAGTCGCTCTCTCTCTTCCCCCCCAGTCGCTCTCTCTCTTCCACCCCAGTCGCTCTCTCTCTTCCGCCCCAGTCGCTATCTCTCTTCCGCCCCAGTCGCTCTCTCTCTTCCCCCCCGTCGCTCTCTCGCTTCCCCCCCAGTCGCTCCCTCTCTTCCTCCCCAGTCGCTCTCTCTCTTCCCCCCCCCAGTCGCTCTTTCTCTTCCCCCCCAGTCGCTCTCTCTCTTCCCCCCCCAGTCGCTCTCTCTCTTCCCCCCCCAGTCGCTCTCTCTCTTCCCCCAAGTCGCTCTCTCTCCTCCCCCCCAGTCGCTTTCTCTCTTCCCCCCCAGTCGCTCTCTCTCGTCCCCCCAGTCACTCTCTCACTTCCCCCCAGTCGCTCTCTCTATTCCCCCCCAGTCGCTCTCTCTCTTCCCCCCAGTCGCTATCTCTCTTCCGCCCCAGTCGCTCTCTCTCTTCCCCCCCAGTCGCGCTCTCTCTTCCCCCCCAGTCGCTCTTTCTCTTCCCCCCCAGTCGCTCTCTCTCTTCCCCCCAGTCGCTCTCACTCTTCCCCCCCGTCGCTCTCTCTCTTCCCCCCCAGTCGCTCTCTCTCTTCCCCCCCAGTCGCTCTCTCTCTTCCCCCCCAGTCGCTCTCTCTCTTCCCCCCCAGTCGCTCTCTCTCTTCCCCCCCCAGTCGCTCTCTCTCTTCCCCCCCAGTCGCTCTCTCTCTTCCCCCCCAGTCGCTCTCTCTCTTCCCCCCCAGTCGCTCTCTCTCTTCCCCCCCAGTCGCTCTCTCTCTTCCCCCCCAGTCGCTCTCTCTCTTTCCCCCCAGTGGCTCTCCCTCTTCCCCCCCAGTCACTCTCCCTCTTCCCCCCCAGTCGCTCTCTATCTTCCCCCCAAGTCGCTCTCTCTTCCCCCCAGTCGCTCACTCTCTTCCCCCCAGTCGCTCTCTCTCGTCCCCCAGTCGCTCTCTCTCTTCCGCCCCAGTCGCTCTCTCTCTTCCCCCGCAGTCGCTCTCTCTCTTCCCCCCCCAGACGCTCTCTCTCTTCCCCCCCAGACGCTCTCTCTCTTCCCCCCCGAGTCGCTCTCTCTCTTCCCCCCCAGTCGCTCTCTCTCTTCCCCCCCAGTCGCTCTCTCTCTTCCCCCCAGTCGCTCTCTCTTCCCCCCCCAGTCGCTCTCTCTTCCCCCCAGTCGCTCTCTCTCATCCCCCCCAGTCGCGCTCTCTCTTCCCCCCACAGTCGCTCTCTCTCTTCCCCCCCCAGTCGCTCTCTCTCTTCCCCCCCAGTCGCTCTCTCTCTTCCCCCCCAGTCGCTCTCTCTCTTCCCCCCCAGTCGCTCTCTCTCTTACGCCGCAGTCACTCTCTCTCTTCCCCCCCAGTCGCTCTCTCTCTTCCCCCCCAGTCGCTCTCTCTCTTACGCCCCAGTCGCTCTCTCTCTTCCCCCCAGTCGCTCTCTCGCTTCCCCCCCAGTCGCTCCCTCTCTTCCCCCCAGTCGCTCTCTCTCTTCCCCCCCAGTCGTGCTCTCTCTTCCCCCCCATTCGCTCTCTCTCTTCCCCCCCAGTCGCTCTCTCTCTTCCCCCCCAGTCGCTCTCTCTCTTCCCCCCCCAGTCGCACTCTCTTCCCCCCCCAGTCGCTCTCTCTCTTCCCCCCCCAGTCGCTCTCTCTCTTCCCCCCCCAGTCGCTCTCTCTCTTCCCCCCCAGTCGCTCTCTCTCTTCCACCCCAGTCGCTCTCTCTCTTCCGCCCCAGTCGCTATCTCTCTTCCGCCCCAGTCGCTCTCTCTCTTCCCCCCCAGTCGCTCTCTCGCTTCCCCCCCAGTCGCTCCCTCTCTTCCTCCCCAGTCGCTCTCTCTCTTCCCCCCCAGTCGCGCTCTCTCTTCCCTCCCAGTCGCTCTCTCTCTTCCCCCCCAGTCGCTCTCTCTCTTCCCCCCCAGTCGCTCTCTCTCTTCCCCCCCAGTCGCTCTCTCTCTTCAGCTGAGGTCATTCCTCGGGTTGGTGAATTACTATCATAAGTTTTTGCTGAATTTGTCAACAATTCTGCACCCACTGAACGCCCTGCTACGAACGGGGGTAGCATGGAAATGGAGCGCTGATTGTAAGCCTGCTTTTCAGAAGAGTAAGGACTTAATCACTTCAAAGGAAGTATTGGCTCACTACAACCCAGCACTGCCAATCAGGCTGGCGTGTGATGCTTCTCCCTACGGCATTGGGGCGGTACTGTCACATAAATTCCTTGATGGTTCGGAGAGGCCGATAGCTTTTGCGTCACGCTCGTTAACTTCTGCCGAGCGTAACTACGCCCAGATTGACAGAGAGGCCCTCAGCCTAGTGTGGGGGTGAAGAAGTTCAATCACTATCTGCACGGTCAAAAATTTACTCTACTAACCGATCATCAACCTCTTGTCTCCATTTTCAACCCTCAGAAGGGCGTACCGATAATGACAGCACAACGGCTGCAGAGATGGTCCCTTTTCCTAGGGGCACACCAATATGACATCGAGTACAAAGGAACTAAACAGCATGGAAATGCTGATGGATTGTCACGTCTACCGTTGCCGACGGTGGAAGAAGACCTTGCAGTGGATCCAATGGAGTTATTCCACTCAACCATAGTCGAATGTCTCCCTGTGACGAATGCAAACATAGAAAAGGAAACACGGAATGACCCGACACTATCACGGGTCTATGATTTAACGGTGAAGGGATGGCCAGCACATGGCGAACCACTGCTGCCAGCATTCTCGCCGAGAAGAGAACAGCTGTCAGTGTGCAGGGGAACCTAGATGTGTGGATCCAGAGTAGTAATTCCACCTAAGTTGACAGATAGAGTGCTCAATGATCTTCATGAGGGTCATCTGGGTGGGGTAAAAATGAAGAGCTTAGCCAGGGCGTTTGTGTGGTGGCCGGGAATCGATGGAGAAATCGAAGAGATGACCAAGAGCTGTGCAGGATGCCAGAAGGTCCAAAACGCCCCACCACAAGCTCCTCTGCATCCATGGGAGTGGCCCTCATCTCCATGGCAAAGGGTGCACATTGATTTTGCTGGTCCCTTCATGGACTCGATGTTTTTAATTGCGGTGGATGCACATTCAAAGTGGCCAGAGGTAATAAAAATGTCCTCAACCACCATGGAAAAAACTATCACAGTTTTACGAACCATATTCGCCAGGAATGGGCTGCTTGAACAGATTTGCTCTGACAATGGACCACAGTTTGTGTTTGAAGAGTTCCGGAGGTTCTTAAAGAACAATGGTGTTAAGCATTACACATCTGCCCCATATCATCCAGCCACTAATGGATTGGCCGAGAGGTTTGTCCAAACATTCAAGAAGGCTATCAAGGCAATGTGTAATGAAGATATACCCCTACAACACAAGGTGGACAACTTCTTGTTTGCCTACCGGAATGCGACACATGCAGTTACCAACCAAACTCCAGCCATGATGTTCTTCAATCGAAGACTACGATGCCGCTTGGAGTTGGTTAAGCCAAACGTCCGAAGAGATGTGGAGAACAGGCAGTTTCAGAATATGAATGAAAGGCCGACCAGGAGTTTTAAGATAGGTCAACCAGTTTTGGCCCGGGGCTACCGCACTGAGAAATGGCAGCCAGGAACGATTTGTACACGACAAGGACCTCTCATGTATACCGTGGACGTTGGGGAGAGCATTGTAAGACGACATGCTGACCAGATTCTAGAGTCACTGGAAAACGTCAACTCCACACCACGATCTGATACACCTGGTAATGAAATCGACGTTCCAATTGCAGCTACCGCAGAACCGGTAATATTGGAAGCAGATGAACCAAACAATGACATTGATTCTGACTCAACATTGCCAGAAGAACCTGATACCCCAAAGAGGTGTTATCCAGACAGAATCAGGAAGTCTCCTCAAAGACTGAACTTATAATTGCTTAAACTTAACCAATGTATCTAGCAACAGTAATTGTGATTGTAATTCCTTATCATTAGTTGTTAAATGAATGTTATGTACTGTTTATCTAAAAGGGGAGGAATTGTTGTGTTTGTACCTTTAAGAGAATAACTGGTCTCAGACTGCAGTACCGGCAGTGACCACCCCTGTATAAAAGGCGCTAGAGAGCCTCAGTTTTGTTAGATTCGGTTATGCCTTTCACCAGTAAAGTTCTGTTTGTTTCTCTCCTGCTAGTCCGTGTCTCAATCATTCACGGACTTAACAAAAAGGATTCACGTTTTGTACAATGTCCTGCCAGTAAATAAAGCACAGAAAGGGTTAACCTTTGTACAATGTCCCATCAGTAAATACAGCACAGAAAGGATCACATTTTGTACAATGTCCCATCAGCAAATACAGGACAGAAAGAGTTAACCTTTTTACAATGTCCCTGTCAGTAAATACAGCATAGAAAGGGATAATCTTTGTACAATGTCCCGACAGTAAATACAGCACAGAAAGGGTTAAACTTTGTACAATGTTCAGACAGTAAATACAGCACAGAAAGGGTTAACCTTCGTAAAATGTCAGGTCAGTAAATACAGCACAGAAAGGGTTAACCTTTGTACAATGTGTCTGGTCCGTAACTACAGCACAGAAATGGTTAACCTTTGTACAATGTGCAGCCAGTAAATACAGCGCAGAAAGGGTTAACCTTTGTACTATGTGTCTGGTCAGTAAATACAGCACAGAAAGGGTTAACCTTTGTACAATGTCCCCGTCAGTAAATACAGCACAGAAATGGTTAACATTTTTACAATGTCATGGTCAGTAAATAAAGCACAGAAAGGGTTAATTTAAGTACAATGTCCCATCAGTAAATACAGCACAGAAATGGATAAATTTTGTACAAGGTTTCTGGTCAGAATATACAGCACAGAAAGTGTTAACCTTTGTAAAATGTGTCTGGTCAGTAAATACAGCACAGAAAATGTTAACTTTTGTACAATGTACTGCCAGTAAATACAGCACAGGAAGTGTTAACCCTTGTACAATGCCCCATCAGTAAATACAGCACAGAAAGGGTTAACCATTGTACAATGTCCAGTCAGTAAATACAGCACAGAAAGGGTTAACCATTGCACAATGTCCGGTCAGTAAATACAGCACGGAAAGGGTTAACCCTTGTACAATGTCCCGTCAGTAAATACAGCACAGCAAGGGTTAACCTTTGTACAATGTCCAGTCTTTAAATACAGGATAGAAAGGGTTAACCTTTGTACAATGTCCCGTTAGTAAATACAGCACAGAAAGGGTAATCTTTGCACAATTTCTTGTCAGAAACTACAGGATAGAAAGGTATAACATTTGTACAATGTCCTGACAATAAATAGAGCACAGAAAGGGTTAACATTTGTACAATGACCCGTCAGTAAATACAGTACAGAAAGGGTTAACGTTTGTACAATGTGCAGCGAGTAAATACAGCGCAGAAAGGGTTAACCTTTGTACTATGTGTCTGGTCAGTAAATACTGCACAGAAAGGGTTAACGTTTGTACAATGTCCCATCAGTAAATACAGCACAGAAATTGTTAAATTTTGAACAATGTTTCTGGTCAGAAAATGCAGCACAGAAAGGGTTAACCTTTGTAAAATGTGTCTGTTCAGTAACTACAGCACAGAAAGGGTTAACTTTTGTACAATGTCCGGCCAGTAAATACAGCACGGAAAGGGTTAACCCTTGTACAATGCCCCGTCAGTAAATACAGCACAGCAAGGGTTAACCTTTGTACAATGACCTGAAAGTAAATACAGCACAGAAAGGGTTAAACTTTGTACAATGTTCAGACAGTAAATACAGCACAGAAAGTGTTAACCTTTGTACAACGTGCTGTCACTAAATACAGCACAGAAAGGGTTAACTTTTGTGCAATGTCCTGCCAGTAAATACAGCACAGGAAGGGTTAACCCTTGTACAATGCCCCATCAGTAAATAAAGCACAGAAAGGGTTAACCATGGTACAATGCCCTGACAGTAAATACAGCACAGAAAGGGTTAACATTTTTACAATGACCTGACAGTAAATACAGCACAGAAAGGGTTAACATTTTTACAATGACCTGACAGTAAATACAGCACAGAAAGTGTTAACCTTTGTACAACGTGCCGTCACTAAATACAGCACAGAAAGGGTTAACTTTTGTGCAATGTCCTGCCAGTAAATAAAGCACAGAAAGGATTAACCTTTTGTATAATGCCCTGTCAGTAAATACAGGACAGAATGTGTTAACCTTATTACAATGTCCCTGTCAGTAAAAACAGCACAGAAGGGATAATATTTGTACAATGTCCCAACAGTAAATACAGCACAGAAAGGGTTAACCATGGTAGCATAACTGGTCAGTAAATACAGCACAGAGAGGGTTAACCTTCGTGCTATGTCAGGTCAGTAAATACAGCACAGAAAGGGTTAACCTTTGTAATATGTTCAGATAGTAAATACAGCACAGAAAGGGTTAACCATTGTACAATGTCAGGTCAGTAAATACAGCACAGAAAGGGTTAATCTTTGTTCAATATCCGGTCTGTAAATACAGGACAGAAAGGGTAAACCATTGTACAAAGTTCGGTCAGCAAATACAGCACAGAAAGTGTTAACCATAGTACAATGTCTGGTCAGTAAATACAGCACAGAAAGGGTTAACCATTGCACAATGTCCGGTCAGTAAATACAGGACAGAAAGGGCTAAACTTTGTACAATGTCCCGTCAGTAAATACAGCACAGAAATGATTCACATTTTGTACAATGTCCTGCCAGTAAATTAAGCACAGCAAGGGTTATCCTTTGTACAATTTCCCATCAGTAAGTACAGCACAGAAAGGATTCACATTTTGTACAGTGTCCCATCAGTAAATAAAGCACAGAATGGGTTAACCTTTTGTGCAATGTATCATCAGTAAATACAGGACAGAAAGAGTTAACATTTTTACAATGTCCAGTCTTTAAATACAGGACAGAAAGGGTTAACCTTTCTACAATGTCCCGTTAGTAAATACAGCACAGAAAGCATTAACCTTTGTACAATTTCTTGTCAGAAACGACAGGACAGAAAGGTGTAAACTTTGTACAATGTCCTGACAGTAAATACAGCACAGAAAGGGTTAACATTTGTACAATGACCCGTCAATAAATACAGCACAGAAAGGATTAACCTTTTGTACAATGTATCGTCAGTAAATACAGGACAGAAAGAGTTAACCTTTTTACAATGTCCCTGCCAGTAAATACAGCACAGAAAGGGATAATCTTTGTACAATGTCCCGACAGTAAATACAGCACAGAAAGAGTTAACCTTTGTACAATGTCAAGTCAGTAAATACAGCACAGAAAGGGTTAACCTTTGTACAATGTGTCTGGTCAGTAAATACAGCACAGAAATGGTTAACCTTTGTAAAATGTGTCTGGTCAGTACTTACAGCACAGAAAGTGTTATCCATTGTACAATGTCCGGTCAGTAAATACAGCAGAGAAAGGGTTAACCTTTGTACAATGTGCAGCCAGTAAATACAGCGCAGAAAGGGTTAACCTTTGTACTATGTGTCTGGTCAGTAAATACAGCACAGAAAGGGTTAACCTTTGTACAATGTCCCCGTCAGTAAATACAGCACAGAAAGGGTTAACATTTGTATAATGTCACGGTCAGTAAATAAAGCACAGAAAGGGTTAAACTTTGTACAATGTACCGTCACTAAATACAGCACAGAAAGGGTTAACTTAAGTACAATGTCCCATCAGTAAATACAGCACAGATATGGATACATTTTGTACAAGGTTTCTGGTCAGAATATACAGCACAGAAAGTGTTAACTTTTGTACAATGTCCTGCCAGTAAATACAGCACAGCAAGGGTTAACCTTTGTACAATGTCCAGTCTTTAAATACAGGACAGAAAGGGTTAATCTTTCTACAATGTCCCGTCAGGTAATACAGCACAGAAAGGGTTAACCTTTTACAAATTCCAGTCAGTAAATACAGCACAGAAAGGGTTAACCATTGCACAATGTCCGGTCAGTAAATGCAGGACAGAAAGGAATCACATTTTGTACAATGTCCCACCAGTAAATAAAGCACAGAAAGGGTTAAACTTTATAAAATGTCCCATCAGTAAATACAGCACAGAAAGTCTTCACATTTTGTACAATGTCCCGTCAGTAAATAAAGCACAGAAAGGGTTAACGTTTGGACAATGTCCCGGTCAGTAAATAAAGCACAGAAAGCATTAACCTTTTGTATAATGTCCCGTCAGTAAATACAGGACAGAAAGAGTTAACCTGTTTACAATGTCCCTGCCAGTTGATACAGCACAGAAAGGGATAATCTTTGTACAATGTACCGACAGTAAATACAGCACAGAAAGGGTTAACCATGGTACCATGTCTGGTCAGTAAATACAGCACAGAAAGGGTTAATCTTCGTACAAAGTCAGATCAGTAAATACAGCACAGAAAGGGTTAACCATTGTACAATGTTCGGTCAGAACATAGAGCACAGAAAGGGTTAACCTTTGCACAATGTCCCGTCAGTAAATACAGCACAGAAAGGGTTAACCTTTTACAAATTCCAGTCAGTAAATAAAGCACAGAAATTGTTAACCATTGTACAATGTCCAGTTAGTAAATACAGCACAGAAAGGGTTAAACTTTGTACAATGTCAGGTCAGTAAATACAGCACAGAAAGGGTTAACCTTTGTTCAGTATCCGGTCAGTAAAAACAGCACAGAAAGGGTTAACCTTTGCACAATGACCCATTAGTTAATACAGCACTGAATGGGTTAACCTTTGTACAATGTGTCTGGTCAGGAAATACAGCACAAAATCGGATAACCTTTGTACAATGTGTCTGGTCTGGAAATACAGCATAAAAACGGTTAACCTTCGTAAAATGTGTCTGGTCAGTAAATACAGCACAGAAAGGGTTAACCTTAGTACAATGTCCGGTCAGTAAATACAGCACAGAAAGGGTTAAGCTTTGTACAATGTGTCTGGTCAGTAAATACAGCACAGAAAGGGTTAACCTTTGTACAATGTGCAGCCAGTAAATACAGCGCAGAAAGGGTTAACCTTTTTACTATGTGTCTGGTCAGTAAATACAACACAGAAAGTTTTAACATTTGTACAATGTCAGGGTCAGTAAATAAAGCACAGAAAGGGTTAACCTTTGTACCATGTCCCAGTCAGTAACTACAGCACAGAAAGGGTTAACCATTGTACCATGTCCCAGTCAGTAACTACAGCACAGAAAGGGTTAACCTTTGTACCATGTCCCGGACAGTAAATACAGCACAGAAAGGGTTAACTTTTGTACAATGTCCCATCAGTAAATACAGCACAGAAAGGGTTAACTTATGTACAATGTCCCGTCAGTAAATGCAGCACAGAAAGGGTTAACCTTTGTACAACATACCGTCAGTAAATACAGCACAGAAAGGGTTAACTTATGTACAATGTCCCGTCAGTAAATACAGAACAGAAATGGTTAAATTTTGAACAATGCTTCTGGTCAGAAAATGCAGCACAGAAAGGGTTAACCTTTGTAAAATTTGTCTGTTCAGTAACTACAGCACAGAAAGGGTTAACTTTTGTACAATGTCCGGCCAGAAAATACAGCACGGTAAAGGTTAACCCTTGTACAATGCCCCGTCAGTAAATACAGCACAGAAAGGGTTAACCTTTGTACAATGTCCAGTCTTTAAATACAGGACAGAAAGGGTTAACCTTTCTACAATGTCCCGTTATTAAATACAGCACAGAAAGGGTAATCTTTGTACAATTTCTTGTCAGAAACTACAGGACAGAAATGTGTAACCTTTGTACAATGTCCTGACAGTAAATACAGCATAGAAAGGGTTAACATTTGTACAATGACCCATCAGAAAATACAGCACAGAAAGGGTTAACCTTTGTACAATGTGCAGCCAGTAAATACAGCGCAGAAAGGGTTAACCATTGTACTGTGTGTCTGGTCAGTAAATACAGCACATAAAGGGTTAACATTTGTACAATGTCCCCATCAATAAATACAGCATAGAAAGGTTTAACATTTGTACAATGTCAAGGACAGTAAATAAAGCACAGAAAGGGTTAACCTTTGTACCATGTCCCATCAGTAAATACAGCACAGAAAGGGTTTACTTATGTACAATGTCTCGTCAGTAAATGCAGCACAGAAAGGGTTAATCTTTGTACAATGCACCGTCACTAAATACAGCACAGAAAGGGTTAACTTATGTACAATGTCCCATCAGTAAATACAGCACAGAAATGGTTAAATTTTGAACAATGTTTCTGGTCAGAAAATGCAGCACAGAAAGGGTTAACCTTTGTAAAATGTGTCTGTTCAGTAACTACAGCACAGAAAGGGTTAACTTTTGTACAATGTCCGGCCAGTAAATACAGCAAGGAAAGGGTTAACCCTTGTACATTGCCCGTCAGTAAATACAGCACAGCAAGGGTTAACCTTTGTACAATGTCCAGTCTTTAAATACAGGACAGAAAGGGTTAACCTTTCTACAATGACCCGTCAGTAAATATAGCACAGAAAGGGTTAACTTTTGTAGAATCTCTGGTCAGTAAATACAGCACAGAAAGGTTAACATTTGTACAATGTCTGGTCAGTAAATGCAGCACAGAAAGGGTTAACCTTTGTCTAATGGCCCCGTCAGTAAATACAGCACAGAAAGGGTTAACCTTTGTACAATGTCCGGTCATTAAATGCAGCACAGAAATAATTAAACTTCGTACAATGTCCTGTTCAGGAAATACAGCACAGAAAGGGTTAACATTTGTACAATGTCCAGTCAGTAAATACAGCACAGAAAGGGTTAACCTTTGTACAATGTCCAGTCTTTAAATACAGGACAGAAAGGGTTAACCTTTCTACAATGACCCGTCAGTAAATATAGCACAGAAAGGGTTAACTTTTGTAGAATCTCTGGTCAGTAAATACAGCACAGAAAGGTTAACATTTGTACAATGTCTGGTCAGTAAATACAGCACAGAAAGGGTTAACCTTTGCCTAATGGCCCCGTCAGTAAATACAGCACAGAAAGGGTTAACCTTTGTTCAATGTCCGGTCATTAAATGCAGCACAGAAATAATTAAACTTCGTACAATGTCCTGTTCAGGAAATACAGCACAGAAAGGGTTAACATTTGTACAATGTCCGGTCAGTAAATACAGCAGAGAAATGGTTAACCTTTGTACAATGTCCGGTCAGTAAATACAGCAAAGAAAGAGTTAATCTTTGTCTAATGTCCCGTCAGTAAATACTGCACAGAAATTATTAACCTTTGTACAATGTCCGATCAGTAATTACAGCACATAAAGGGGTAACCTTTGTACAATGTCCCATCAGTAAATGCAGCACAGAAAGGGTTAACCTATTTACAATGTCCGGTCAGTAAATACAGCACAGAAAGGGGTAACCTTTGTACAATGTCCCATCATTAAATACAGCACAGAAAGGGTTAAACTTTGTCTAATGTCCCGTCAATAAATACATCACAGAAATGCTTAATTATTGTCTAATGTCCCGTCAGTAATTACAGCACAGAAAGGGTTAACATTTGTACTGTGTCCAGTCGTTAAATACAGCACTGAAAGGGTTCACTTTTGCAGAATCTCTGGTCAGTAAATGCAGCACAGAAAGGGTTAACCGTAATGTACAATGTCACGTCAGTATATACAGCACAGAAAGGCTTAACCTTTTTACAATGTCCGGTCAGTAAATACAGCACAGAAAGGGTTAACCTTTGTACAATGTCAGGTCAGTAAATAGAGCACAGAAACAGTTAACCTTTGTCTAATGTCCCGTCAGTAAATACAGCACAGAATGGTTAACCTTTGTCCAATGTCCGGTCAGTAAATACAGCACAGAAAGGGTTAAACTTTGTCCAATGTCCGGTCAGTAAATACAGCACAGAAAGAGTTCACCTTTGTCCAATGTCCGGTCAGTAAATACAGCACAGAAAGGGTTAACCTTTGTCTAATGTCCGGTCAGTAAATACAGCACAGAAAGGGTTAATCTTTGTCTGATGGCCCAGTCAGTAAATGCAGCACAGAAAGGGTTAACCTTTGTACAATGTCCGGTCATTAAATGCAGCACAGAAATTGTTAACCTTCGTAAAATGTCCCGGTCAGGAAATACAGCACAGAAAGGGTTAACATTTGTAAAATGTCCCACCAGTAAATACAGCACAGAAAGGGTTAACCTTTGTATAATGTCCAGTCAGTAAATACAGCACAGAAAGGGTTATACTTTGTACATGTCCCGTCAGTAAATACAGCACAGAAAGGGTTAAACTTTGTACAATGTCCCGTCAGTAAATACAGCACAGAAAAGGTTAACCTTTGTACATTGTCCCGGCATTAAATACAGGACAGAAAGGGGTAACTTTTGTACAATGTCCCAGTCAGTATATACAGCACAGAAAGGGTTAACCTATGTAAAATGTCCCATCAGAAAAATACAGCACAGAAAGGGTTAACATTTGTACAATGTCCCATCAGTACATACAGCACAGAAAGGGTTGACCATTGTACAATGTTCCGGTCAGTATATACAGCACAGAAAGGGTTAACCTTTCTACAATGTCACATCAGTAAATACAGCACAGAAAGGGTTAACTTTGTACAATGTCCCATCAGTAAATAGAGCACAGAAAGGGTTAACCATTGTACAATGTTCCGGTCAGTAAATACAGCACAGAAAGGGTTAAACTTTGTGTGGTAAACCACTTTTATCGTTCACTATCGTTACACTATAGTTATCACTGTTGTATTGTTCTCACTGTTCTCACTGTTGTATCACTATACGAGGTCGCCTCTTGTCGCGCTGTTATACCTGGGCTGACCACCTCCGACTCCGCCCATGGCTCCACCTACCTGCCCAGGTATAAAGGTAGTCGACTGGCTGGTATTCCTCCTTGTTGGACCCGATCACCCACGAGGGTGGGCTCTGTTATTTAGTCAATAAAAACCTTTAGTTACGTTCCTAACTCGTCGCTTTTTATTGGACGAATTGATAGGTATATCAATTTTATTGACTAAATTTTAAAGATGTCTACTACTGGCCAGCCAGAAGCCCTCCCAGAAGCACAGCCACAGCAGCTTTCAGACACCGGGCTACGCCAGCCACACCAGCCGGCTTGGCTGCAAGCCCTCAAACCACCGTACCTGGATCTAAACCCACAGGCAGCAAACTCAGCCCTCAACTTCAAACACTGGCTGGACTGCTTCGAATCCTACCTGGAAGAATCCGGCGTCCCTCAGAGATCCAAACTAAGAGTTCTGAACGCCCAAGCGAGCCCGAGAGTATACGCACTCATCCAGGACACGACTACATACGAGGCCGCTATCAACCTACTGAAACAGCAGTACCGGAGCCCGGTAAATTACATGTACACCAGGCACCTCCTAAGATCCCGCCCGCAACAGCCAGGAGAGTCTGTAGCTGAATTTTTACGGGCGCTAAGAGCACTCGGCAGGAACTGTGACTTTAAAGCGGTGACGGCTGTTGAAAATACGGAAGATAATATCCGCGATGCCTTTGTGAAAGGCCTACGGTCCGACTAGTCACGGCAAAGACTGCTTGAAGCTAAAGACCTCGACCTGGACAAAGCTGAAGCCCTCGCTCTCTCCCTGGAGGTGGCCCATCAGGACCAGGAGGCGTTTTCCAGGTACTGCTCGCGACCCTGGGACTCGGGCCTGACCCCTACCGCAATACCCTTCGCAGCGCCGCCCCCGGGACCTACCTCAGCGTCGGCGTCCCGGACCCGACCGGGACCGCCACCCCCGGTACCGGCTCCGACATCGGGCACCCGCGATCGGGCCGCCGGCTGCTTCTTTTGCGGCCAGGAGAAGCACCCGAGGTCGCGCTGCCCAGCCAGGAACTCTACCTGCTCAACCTGCAGGAAGAAAGGCCACTTCTCTAAGGCCTGCAGGAGCGGATCTTCAGAGGCCAGCAGTGCCTCATGCGAACTGTGGGGGCGGCCATCTTCTTTCAAGGCAACTGAGGCCAGCATCCCCACACGTGAGTCATGGGGGTGGCCATCTTTGATCAAGGCAACCGACCCCAATAGTGCCTCATGTGAGTTATGGGGGCAGCCATCTTCTCCGCCATTTTGTCCTACCTCGTGGGAGACGCCATTTTACCCACCACGCCCGACTGCCACCGGGCCCCCGGACCCGACGACCGCCTCGCCCGCAGACGACAACGACTCGCTTACCTACACACTAGCCTCCGTCACTCTGGATCAAGCCCGCCCACACCACCTGTCCAAGTCGATGATGGACATCAAAGTAAACGGCCACGCCACGACCTGCCTGTTCGACAGCGGAAGCACGGAGAGCTTCATCCACCCAGACACGGTGAGCCACTACTCCCTCCCTGTCCTGCCAACGCGCAACCGAATCTCGATGGCATCGAGGTCCCACGCCACGGACATTAGCGGCTACTGTGTTGTGACCTTGTCGGTTAAGGGTACGGAGTATAAAAATTTTAAACTCCTCGTCCTCCCCCAGCTCTGCGCTGCCGTCCTACTAGGGCTGGACTTCCAATCCCACCTCCAAAGTGTAACCCTAGCATACGGTGGACCCCTCCCCCCACTCACAGTCGACAACCAGCGAATGTTAAACTGCCCACCGCGTAACACCTGCAGCCTATCCACCCTCAAGGTGCCGCCACCTTCCCTGTTCGCTAACCTCACCCCCGACTGCAAACCCGTCGCTACCAAGAGCAGGCGGTACAGCGCTGGGGACAGAGCCTTCATTAGCTCTGAGGTGCGGCGCCTCCTGAAAGAGGGCATTATCGAGGGGAGCAACAGCCCCTGGCGTGCCCAGGTCGTGGTCGTTAAGACCGGCGATAAAAATCGCCTGGTCATCGACTACAGCCAGACCATAAACAGATACACCCAGCTGGACGCATACCCCCTTCCCCGCATATCTGACATGGTCAATCAGATTGCACAATACCGCGTATTCTCGACCATCGACCTTAAGTCGGCCTACCACCAACTCCCTATCCACCCCGAGGACCGCCAGTACACCGCCTTCGAGGCGAATGGGCGCCTATACCACTTCCTTAGGGTCCCCTTCGGTGTCACCAACGGGGTCTCGGTCTTCCAAAGGGAGATGGACCGGATGGTTGACCAGAACGGACTGCAGGCCACATTCCCCTATCTAGATAACGTCACCATCTGCGGCCGCGACCGGCAGGACCATGACGTGAATCTGGAGAAATTCCTCCGTACGGCCCAACGGCTGAACCTCACCTGCAATAAGGAGAAATGTGTGTTTAACACCTCGCGCCTTGCCATCCTTGGCTGTGTAGTAGAGAACGGACTCATCGGCCCCGACCCCGAAAGAATGCGCCCCCTCATGGAGCTACCCCTCCCCCACTGCCCTAAGGCACTTAAGAGAACCCTGGGGCTCTTCGCCTACTATGCCCAATGGGTGCCCAATTATGCGGACAAAGCCAGACCCCTCATGAAGTCCACATCCTTCCCCCTCACGGAGGAAGCGTGCGCGGCCTTCTCCCTCATCAAGGGAGACATAGCCAAGGCCACAATGCACGCAGTGGATGAGTCCATCCCCTTCCAAGTGGAGAGCGATGCATCCGACTTCGCCCTAGCCGCTACCCTTAACCAGGAGGGGAGGCCGGTGGCCTTCTTCTCAAGGACCCTACAGGGCCCCGAGACCCGACACTCGTCGGTCGAGAAGGAAGCCCAGGCAATTTTGGAGGCGGTACGGCGCTGGAGGCATTACCTGGCAGGCAAACGATTTACCCTCCTCACCGACCAACGTTCGGTTGCTTTCATGTTTAATAACAAGCTGAGGGGCAAAATCAAGAATGACAAGATCTTGAGGTGGAGAATCGAGCTATCCACCTACGATTATGATATCTTGTACCGGCCAGGTAAGCTGAACGAACCCCCTGATGCTCTTTCATGAATTACATGCGCCAGCGCGCATATTGATAGACTTCAGACCCTCCACAACGACCTCTGCCACCCTGGGGTCACCAGACTTTACCATTTCATTAAGGCCCGCAACCTGACCTACTCCATCAAGGAGGTCAGGACCATGACCAGGAACTGCCAGACCTGCGCCGAGTGCAAACCGCACTTCTATAGGCCGGACAGAGCAAGCCTGATCAAGGCCACCCGCCCCTTCGAGCGCCTGAGCATCGACTTTAAGGGGCCTCTACCGTCATCTGACCGCAATGTGTACTTCCTCAACATCGTTGATGAGTACTCCCGTTTCCCTTTTGCCTTCCCCTGCCCAGACATGACCAGTACCACGGTCATCAAGTGCCTGAACGACCTCTTCGCCTTGTTCGGGTTCCCGAACTATATACATAGTGACCGGGGCTCCTCCTTCATGAGCGAGGAACTCCGTCAGTTCCTACTAGCGAGAGGTATTGCAGCAAGTAGGACCACCAGCTACAACCCCCGAGGGAACGGCCAGGTGGAAAGAGAGAACGCGACGGTATGGAAGGCCGTCCTCTTAGCCTTAAAGTCTAAGGGCCTCCCAACCTCCTGCTGGCAGGAAGTCCTCCCGACAGCGCTGCACTCCATCCGGTCACTACTTTGCACTGCCGTTAACGCCACCCCCCATGAACGAATGTTTGTTTTCCCCAGGAAGTCGACTACGGGAACCACTCTACCAACCTGGCTGACCTCTCCGGGGCCCGTCTTGCTGCGAAAGCACGTGAGGGCCCATAAAACGGACCCCCTGGTCGAGAGGGTGAACCTCCTGCACGCCAACCCCCAGTACGCCTACGTGGCTTACCCAGACGGGCGGGAGGACACTGTCTCCTTACGAGACCTCGCACCCTCGGGCACTCCGGAGACACCACCTTTACCCCCCCCACCACCCCCCCAATTCCAGCCCAGGTAGACGGCATGCCGGAACCCCACGAGCCTTCGCCAACCACGCAGACACCAGCATTAACACCGGATAATGCAGCACTGCCGCTGCGACGATCGGAGAGGCTTACGAGGCCTCCGGACAGACTGACATACCAGAACTGGTAGTACACTTCACCCCGCCGGACTCAAATCTAAACAAGGGGTGAATGTGGTAAACCACTTTTATCGTTCACTATCGTTACACTATAGTTATCACTGTTGTATTGTTATCACTGTTCTCACTGTTGTATCACTATACGAGGTCGCCTCTTGTCGCGCTGTTATACCTGGGCTGACCACCTCCGACTCCGCCCATGGCTCCACCTACCTGCCCAGGTATAAAGGTAGTCGACTGGCTGGTATTCCTCCTTGTTGGACCCGATCACCCACGAGGGTGGGCTCTGTTATTTAGTCAATAAAAACCTTTAGTTACGTTCCTAACTCGTCGCTTTTTATTGGACGAATTGATAGGTATATCACTTTGTACAATGACCGGTCAGTAAATACAGCACAGAAAGGGTGAACATTTGCACAATGTCCAGTCAGTAAATACAGCACAAAAAGGGTTAACCTTTGTACAATGTCCGGTCAGTAAAAACAGCACAGAAATGGTTAACCTTTGTACAATGTCCCTTCAGTAAATATGTCACAGAAAGTGTTAACTTTTGTAGAATCTCTGGTCAGTAAATACAGCACAGAAAGGGTTAACATTTGTACAATGTCCCGACAGTGAATGCAGCACAGAAAGGGTTAACCTTTGTCTAATGGCCCAGTCAGTAAATACAGCACAGAAAGGGTTAACCTTTGTACAATGTCCGGTCATTAAATGCAGCACAGAAATTGTTAAACTTCGTACAATGTCCCGTTTAGGAAATACAGCACAGAATGGGATAACCTTTGTACAATGTCCGGTCAGTAAATACAACACAGAAAGGGTTAAACTTTGTACAATGTACCAGTCAGTAAATACAGCACAGAAAGGGTTAGCCTTTGTACAATGTCCCATCAGTAAATATAGGACAGAAAGGGGTAACCTTTGTACAATGTCCCATCAGTAAATGCAGCACAGAAAGGGGTAACCTTTGTACAATGTCCGGTCAGTAAATACAGCACAGAAATGGTTAACGTTAATACAATGTGTAAAGTCCGCACCTCAATAATACATGGACTTCGGGAGAACAGTTTAACAGGTACTTTACTGAACAGGAGGGCACTCTTTTAGTTTGGACACAAAAGAAACCCCAAATTGGACTGTAAATGAACAAAAGTTCAACTAAAACTTAACAAATCAAATTAAAATTTGGTTTTCTGGGTTGATGATGCACTCCAGTCCCCGCGGCGCCCACCGGTCGCGGAAATACTCAAGCGCACCGGCGGACACCGCGTGCTCCATCTCCAGGGCCACCCAGGCGCAAACATGGCCGCGGAAGAGAGGCAGGCAATCTGGCTGGACGACCCCTTCGACCACCCACTGCCTGGACCAATTGATGGCTCTCTTGGCCAGGCACAGGAGCAGTCCCACAAGGAGGTCCTCCAACCTGACCGCTCCCCTCTGCACCGGGTGACCGTAGATTAAGAGCGTGGGACTGAAGTGCAATCAAAAATCGAGGAGCAGCCCCTTCAAGTAGTGAAAGAGGGGCTGCAACCTCTCACACTCTACATAAACGTGAAACACGGACTCCTCCAGGCCACAAAAAATGCAGGCGGCCTGGGAGTCCGTGAACCTACTTAAAACCATTTTGCACGGGACCGCTCCGTGCAACACCCTCCAGGCCAAGTCCGCAATGGAACAAGGGAGGACTCCCGCATAGAGAGCCCTCTATTCGGGACTTTCGCCTCCGCCGGTCGGCAAGACGCCACGCGAAGGTGTGTCCGGATGGCAGACGAAGATGGCAAAGTGGAGAGTGTGCAGGAGCAGCCCGTACAGGAAACCGCTCCGCGTGGAATGAAAAGGCACGGAGGATATTTCCTCGAGACGGCTCAAGTTGTGAGGCGCCGGTTCCCGATGGGAGTTTCGGGGCCGGGCGCCGATGAGGAATTCCGTCCGAACGGGGGCAAGCTCGGACGGGATCGTCCCACGTGCTTCAGCCGCCTCGATACACCTAGTGGAGTCGGGGCCCAGTGCCACTTTCACCGACTCGATGGCTTCGACCGCGAGTCGGACGTTAGCCCAGGACAGGCACCGCGCCAGCTCCTCCGGCGCCACCCAGCCTGCTCCTTTGCCATCGAGCAGGTCCCCGACTCTGGTCACCTTGCCAGGCACAGCCCTGCCCTCCGCCAGTCGCCCGAACCCGCGGTCGTGGAGGACCGGATTCCTGAGCAGCGGCTCCCGAAGGAGAGCCGCCGCTCCTGACAGGGGAGAGCTCCGCCTGGAAGCGACGTAGTTCCAAACTCATAGCAGTTCCTGGTAGAAGACAGGCAGCTCCCGCAGGCCGGCACGCCTGCCGCTCACATTCACAAACAGGAGCTGCGTGTCGTAATTGAGGCCGTGCAGCTGGCGGAAGAAATACGTTGCCAGCGCACACCATCTCGGAGGATTCTCAACATACAGGTATCTCTGCAGCGTCTGAAGATGGAAAGTCGCAGCCTGGGTGCGAAGGCACACCAACGCCTGACCGCCCTCCCTAAGCGGGAGACTCAGAACCACGGCAGAGACCCAGTGCTTCCTTTTGTCCCAGAAGAAGTCGATGAGCTTCTTCTGCATCTTGGCGACAAATGCAGGGGGAGGGATCAAAGTGACCAACTGGTACCACAACATGGCGGCCACCAGCTGGTTTATGACCAGCGCTCGACCCCTGTAGGACAACACTCGGAGCAGTCCTGTCCAGCATCCTAGGCGAGCGGTGACTTTGGCTTCCAGCTCTTGCCAGTTCGCCGGCCAGGCGTCCTCGGCATGGCTAAGGTAGACTCCCAAATAGAGGAGGTGCGTGGTGCTCCAGGCGAAAGGCCTGAACTCCTCCGGCAGGGAGTCCACCCGCCACTGACCCACCAGGAGTCCAGAACATTTCTCCCAGTTGATCTTGGCGGAGGATGCGTCCGAGTAAATCTGCTGGCATTGACGCATCCTCCGCAAGTCAGCAGGATCCGTGGCCGTGAGGAGCACGTCATCGGCGTAAGCCGAGAGGACCACCTCCACGCCCGGCCCTTGCAGAGCCAGTCCCGTCAACCTCTTCCGCAAGAGGCGCAGGAAAGGCTCCATGCAAACGGTGTATAACTGACCAGACATGGGGCATCCCTGACGCACCCTTCTCCCGAAGCGAAGGGGCGCCATCCAGGACCCGTTAACTTTAATCAGACACTCCGCGGCGGCATACAGAAGTCGGATCCGGGCGACGAAATGCGTCCCGAACCCGAATGCGCGCAGAGTCCCGAAGAGATACTCATGATGCACCCTGTAGAACGCCTTCTCCTGATCCAGGGAAAGGAAGGCGACTGACAGACCAGCCCTCTGAGAGTGGTGGACCAGGTCCCAGACCAGATGGATGTTATCATGGATGGTCCGGCCCGGGACCACGTAGGATTGGTCGGGGTGGATCATGTGGGCCAGCACGGTGCCAAGGCGAGCAGACATGGCCCTGGCAAAGATTTTATAGTCCGCGCTGAGGAGGGAGACTGGGCGCCAGTTCTTAAGGAGGTGGAGATCGCGTTCTTAGGCAGCAGGACAATGACCGCCCTGCGCCAAGAGAGAGGCATCGCCCCTGTCGCCAAACTTTCCCCCAGGACCCGCGCGTAGTCGCCCCCCCAAGACGTCCCAGAACGCCCTGTGGAACTCCACGGTCAGCCCGTCCAGCCCCGGGGACTTTCCCCTGGAGAGCTGGCGGAGGGCGCCGGTCAGCTCCGCCAGGCTTAGCGGAGCGTCCAATTTTTCGGCGCCCTCCGGGCTGACCTTTGGCAGGTCCTCCCACAAAACTCTGCACGCATCCTCGCTGGACGGATCCGGAGAGAACAGAGCCCTGTAATAGGCGCGGGTCTCCGCGCTGATTCCCTCCGGATCCGAGACCAGAGATCCGTCGTCGGCCAGCAGCCCCAAGAGCTGCTTACGGCTCCCCCGTCTTTTTTCCAGCGAGTAGAAGAAGGGGGAGCCGCGGTCCAGGTCCCGCAGGAGCTGGATCCGCGAACTAACGTACGTGCCTCGGGACCCGACGAGCTGCAGGTCCTTCAGCGCGCCCTTCTTCTCTTCGTACACCTTCCGCGGGGTCGGGTCCTTGACGACCTGACCGAGACGGGACTCCAGGTCGAGCACCTCCTTCTCCAACCGCCCGACCCGGGCCTCCCGTCTCTTGGTCGACCCCTTCGCGTACTCCTGACAGAAGAGATGGACATGAGCCTTGGCCATGTCCCACCATAGCCTCAAGGAGGGGAAGCCCCCCAGCTTCCTTCTCCAGTTGGTCCAGAACCGACGAAACGAATCCCGGAACCGCGCGTCCTCCAGCAGCAGGTTGTTAAAATGACAGTACGCGGACCCCCCCCCGACGCGCGCAGCGGAGCAAGCTCCGCCCACACCAGGTGGTGGTCCGTGCACGGCACCGGCCTCATGGAAGCTGCCGGAACGCAGGAGACGTACGCCCGGGAAATGTAGAGGTGGTCGATTCTGGACCTTCCTCCCCCAGGCCTCACGCTAGTGAAGGCGCTGGAGTCGGGGTGGCGATTTCACCAGACGTCCGCCAAGTCGAAGGACCCGACCAGGTCCCTCAACTTCTCCATCGCCGCCGGGCTTCGCGGGGGACCCGAACGGTCCCTCGTCTCGAGGGTGCAGTTAAAATCCCCCCCGAGGATGACGCACTCGCCCACGTCGACGGAGCCCAAAAGAGCGGACACTTCTTCGAAGAAGCGCATTTGCTGCGCACCGGTCTGAGGGGCGTGCACGTTCACTAGATGGAGCGGCACGCCCCCCAGGCGAACAGTGACCTGGAGCAAGTGGCCCGGCATGTGCTCCTTGACCCCCAAGATCTCCAGCTGAAAATGCGGGGCCAGCAAGATAGCCACCCCGCTGGAATTGTTAGAGAGGTGACTCATGCTGACCCCTCCTTGCCACTCCAGGAGCCACGTGGCTTCGTCTCCCGGAACGGTGTGGGTTTCTTGCAGGAAGCACACCGCATACTTCCCGTCCCGAAGGGCCGAGAAATTTTTGAATCTGCGGCGCGCCTCCCTGCTGCCGTTGATGTTAAGGCTGGCTATGGTTATCTTCATGTCAGAAGCATAGTGCAACCTCTACATACACCTAACGGGGGGAGGGAGCGCAGCCGCTGGTCAGCCGCCACTTCCTCAGCAGCCCAGTGAGGAACGTTCTGAGCCGACGCAGCTCGAGCGGGTTCACGCCCTCGTCCGCGCCCATGATTTTAACGGCGGCGCAGACGGACACGATGAGCAGCGCCAGCTCCGACCACCTGTCGAGGGAAAGCCGGATCTTATTGTGCTGACCCAGGCACATGGCCATAAAGTCCCGGAGTTCCCTTACGGGAATGAGAGGAGACTCGGCGAGGGACACGAGGTCATCCAGCGCCTTGTCGCTGGAGTCCAAATCGTCCTCCGTGCCCATCACCGAGTCCCCATCCTCCTCCAGGGGGTTGTCACCAGCGGCCGACCCGTCCGTCGCGCAGTGCGCAGCGAACGGATCGGCCGCACCAGCCGGCCCCGCCTCCGCCCGGATCCCACCCCCAGGATCGGCGGCAGAGGATTCCTCCCTGGGCTCCTCTAGGGGCGCCGGGCCAGAAGACGGCGGCGGTTCAGAGTCCCCCCCCCGCCTCAGACACCAGAACGACCGGAGAAACCGGGGAGAGAACAATTCCCAGCTCCTCCATTACGTCCGGCACCAGAGACGCAGCCAGGGGGCCATCCTCCACCCTGCCACCAACTTCCGACCCAGCGGATGGGGTGTTTTGAATTAAAACCTCTACCAGGTCGAGCAGCCCCTGGGAGATGTCCAGGTCGCATTGGGCGAGCTCATTTTCCTCGAGCTCGCCCGACCCAGACCCCAGGCCGCCTGACCCGGCGAGGGGTAACGGTACTGATAAAATGTCAATAACCGCCGCGGGTTGTTCCGTGACCCCCCCCCTACGGGCAGGGTCTCGTCCCCATCCCCGGGAGGCACGTGCCGGACAGACACATCTGCCTCAGCCTCCCGAGGGACAGGCGACCCCTGCTGATCGCTGGTGATGATGACAGCGGGGGGGGGGGGGCGCAGTACCCACGGCGGGCGACGACTCCCCCTGCTCGGAGGGACCTTACTCCTCCCGGTCCGCCTCCTCTTCCAGGGGGTCGCGCCTTCTTTTTAGCATGGAGGGAGCCCTCCATGTCTGCAGAGGCCTCCTCCTCTGCTCCCTCCGGCGGAGCAGGTTTGTCGGGTTCCTCGGGCCCGAGCCCGGCCGCAGGTATTGGCGTTTCCGCTACGGCGGTTGCGGCCACAGGCTCGGCACGAGGCCCCTCCCACTCGCGTCTGCCCCGATTAACTCCGCGAGGAGCGCGGGTGTAAGGGGCTTAAGGGGCAAGGGCTGGCCCTCCACGGGGGGACCCGCCCTAAGGTGTTTAGTTTTTTGCCGCGCCTTCTTTCCGGCCGGACACGCTCTCTCCCCCCCGCCGGAGGCCTTGGTGGCGTCGGCCCCCAACGTCGACCGCGCATCAGATGATCCCGACGCGTGGGCAGATCCGGGGGGAGGAGCGGCGGTGGCGCCAGCCTCGGCCGCACCAGACGATCTGGCGGCCTTGGAGGCAGGGCAGTTTTTCTGAATGTGCCCCACCTCCTTGCAGGCGTGGCACCGCACACCGTCCGATGTCCAGAAGACGCGATAGGCGGTCCCCTCTTTGTGGACGATGAACGCCCCGTCGGTGTCCTCCTCCTGCGCCAGCTGGATAAACAGGTGGCGCCGGAAGGAGAAGACGTGGCGAAGGCTGGCTTCCCGGAAGCCGAGCGGGATGGGCGTGATCCCCGACCTCACCTCCCCAAGTTGGCATAAATGGGGGAGGAGGAGCTCACCAGGAGCATAGGGCGGGATCACAGAATCACAGAATCCCCACGGTGCAGATAGAGGCCATTTCGGCCCATCGAGCCTGCACCGACACATATCCCACCCGATCCCCATAACCCCTACATCAACATATATCCCACCCTATCCCCGTAACCCCACGTATTTAATCCCCCTAACACTAAGGGTCAATTTATCATAGCCAATCAACCTAACCCGCACATCTTTGGACTGTGGGAGGAAACCGGAGCACCCGGAGGAAACCCACTGCACGGTGGCCTCGAGAGGATCCACCGGCAGGAAGGTCCTGCCCACGGTGAGCCCCTTGGCGACGGCCAGGGACACCGCCTGCTCCGACCCCAGGAAGAACATAGCCTTCCCGTACATTTTTGAGGCCACGACGATGGCTGAGGGGCCGACAACCCCAGCCATGGCTTTAACGCAGGCCTCAGTGGTCATAGTGGGGTGAGTGTAGCTCTTCACCCCAAGCTTTTTTGTCATGAGTTTCACAGAATCACAGAATCACAGAAACCTCACAGTACAGATAGAAGCCATTTCGGCCCATCGAGCCTGCACCGACACATATCCCACCCGATCCCCGTAACCCCTACACCAACACATATCCCACCCTATCCCCGTAACCCCACGTATTTAATCCCCCTAACACTAAGGGTCAATTTTTTTTTTATCATAGCCAATCAACCTAACCCCGCACATCTTTGGACTGTGGGAGGAAACCGGAGCACCCGGAGAAAACCCACGCAAACACGGGGAGAATGTGCAAACTCCACCAGTTTAAAAGGTGACGGGGCAGCAGAAGCAGCGGGAGCAGCTGTGGCTGTGGCTGCCACTCCCGCATAAGACCTGGCTGGCCCCGCCACCGGCGAAGATGCAGTCGCCATTATGGGGTGTTTTTATAAGGGCTACACTCACCCCAAGTCACAGGCCTGAAGGTGTTAATGGCCTCAGGTATTTTTTGGTCCTCTATTGAGCAGAGGGAGCTGTTTAAAATGAAGGCACACCTCTCCCCTTATTGATTGAAATTGGGAGAGGGGCCTTCTCCCCTCTGCTCAATAGGCAATTAATAAATAGAGATGAAATTGAGGTGCCTCAGAGAAAGAGGCAGAGAGAGACAAAGAGAGAGAGAGAGGGGGGTGGGAAGGAGGGAGGCCGCAAGGGCAGGGTTGCCACTCAGGATGGTGGGTGGGTGGGTGTTGGCAGGGGTGCACTCTCCGATGGAAATTTAAAGTCTTTGATGGTGGTGGTCTTCTGGCGGGGGGAGAAGATGTCTTCACCTGGGAAAGCTGGAGATGCCCCAGGCTCAGTCCCACACCAGGTCTTAACAATGTAATAAATGAAATTGGACTTCACCTAGGCAGCTCCAGCTGTCCCAGGTCAGGCAATAGAAGGGGTGCTTATTAGTGGTGTGTGTGGCCTAGTTTATAACAAGAGCCACACACACACACAGACACCCCTTGATGATCCGGCCTTGTTTCTTCTTTTCTCCCCCCACATAAAATACAAAGTCTTTGGGAGGGTGCCCCAAATAACACCCACCTGTAAATGTTCTGAAAGATGATATTCCTCCCTCCTTCCGAACAGTTGTTGTTGGTTGATGGTGGTTTCTCTCCCCTCTCTCCCTCTCCTGAAGTAGAAGCCAATTTGGGGAGGCAGTAATGGGAAAGGCCTCTCCACTGGTTGATGTTGTTGCCGGCCTCCTTTCACCTTCTCCTCCTCTGTCCTCTCTCTCCAGGCACCTCTGTTGTTGTGATGATGATGGTGGAGGTGGTGGTGGTGACCTATCGTTGTCCTCCTCTTCCTGGTCAGGAGACCACCACTTTCCACTCTCCACTCTCCTGGTTTGGCTGCTCCTTTTCCTTCTGCTTGCTGAGGCAGTTGCACAGCCAGCAATGCTGAGAATGAGGTCTGAACAGGAGGGCAACATCAGACTGAAATACAGAAGCCTGCTAGGGCCTTTTATACAGGGGTGGTCACTGCCGGTACTGCAGGCTAAAACCAGTTCTTCCCTTAAAGGTACATACACAACAATTCCTCCCCTTTTAGATAAACAGTACATAACATTCATTTAACAACGAAATAATAACTAATTAGAACTTTCTGGATATTATATACATCAACTGAAATAATCATTTATAAGTTCAGTCTTTGAGGAGGCTTCCTGATCCTGACTGGATAGCGCCTCTCTCGAGTATCCTGTTCTTGCGGCGAAGCTGATTCTGGTTCAGGGTCACTGGTTGGTTCGTCAGCTTCCAATTCCGTTGCTTCTGAGGTAGACGCAATCTGTACATCAGGTTGATTACCAGGTGCACCTTCTCGTGGCACGGGTTTGGCTTGTTCCTGTGACTCTAGAATCTGGTCAGCATGGCGCCTCACAATGCTCTCTCCAACGTCCACTGTGTACATTAGTGGTCCCTGCTGTGTGCATATCGTTCCTGGCTGCCATTTTTCTGTTCGGTAGTCGCGGGCCAAGACTGGTTGCCCTACCTTGAAGCTTGGGGTTGGCTTCTCATTTATGTGCTGGAATTGCTTATCCTCAACATCTTGTCTTACGTTTGGTTTGAGCAAATCCAGGCGACATCTTAGCCTTCTGTTGAAGAACAGTACGGCTGGAGCTTGGTTGGTTACTGCATGAGTCGCATTCCGGTAAGCAAACAAGAAACTATCCACCTTGTGTTGTAGTGGTATGTCGTCATTATACATTGCCTTTATGGCCTTTTTAAAGGTCTGAACAAACCTCTCAGCCAATCCATTTGTGGCTGGATGATATGGGGCAGATGTGTAATGTTTCACCCCATTATTCTTCAGGAACCTCCGGAAATCCTCAGACACACACTGTGGCCCATTGTCGGAGCAAATCTGTTCTGGCAACCCATTCCTGGCGAAGATGGTCCTTAGGACTGCAATAGTTTTCTCCATGGTGGTGGAGGACATTTTAATGACCTCTGGCCATTTCGAATGGGCGTCCACAGCGATTAGAAACATTGAGTCCATAAATGGACCAGCAAAATCAATGTGTACCCGTTGCCTTGGAGATGAGGGCCACTCCCATGGATGTAGCGGGGCCTGTGGTGGAGCGTTTTGGACCTTCTGGCATCCTGTGCATCTCTTCGTCATATCCTCGATTTCTTTATCGATTCCCGGCCACCACACAAATGCCCTGGCTAGGCTCTTCATTTTTACCCCTCCCAGATGACCCTCATGAAGCTCATTGAGCACTCTATCTCTCAACTTGGGTGGAATTACCACTCGGGATCCACACATCAAGATTCCCCGGCACACTGACAGCTGTTCTCTCCTTGGCGAGAATGCTGGCAACAGTGAGTCGCCATATGCTGGCCATCCCTTCACCATCAAATTGTAGACCCAAGAGAGTGTCGGGTCATCTCGGGTTTCCTTCTCTATACTCGAGTTTGTAACAGGCAAACATTCGACTATGGTCGCATGGAATATCTCAACAGGGTCCACTGCAGGTGTTTCTTCTACCGTAGGCAACGGTAGGCGCGACAGCCCATCAGCGTTTCCATGCTGTTTTGTACCCTTGTACTCTATGTCGTACCGATGTGCCCCTAGAAAAAGTGACCATCTTTGCAGCCGTTGCGCCGTCATCACCGGAACGCCCTTCTTTGGGTTAAAAATGGAGACCAGGGGCTGATGATCAGGCAGCAGGGTGAATTTCTGCCCGTGCAGATAGTGATTGAACTTCTTCATCCCCCACACCAGGCTGAGGGCCTCCCTGTCAATCTGGGCGTAATTACGCTAGGCTGAGGTTAGCGAGCACGACGCAAAGGCTATTGGCCTCTCTGAACCGTCACGGAATTTGTGTGACAGTACCGCTCCAATGCCGTAGGGTGACGCATCACATGCCAACTGAATCGGTAGTGTCGGGTTGTAGTGGGCCAATACTTCTTTTGAAGTGATTAGGCATTTACATTCCTGAAAGGCACTCTTACACTCATCACTCCATTTCCATGTCACTCCAGTTTGCAGCAGGGCATTCAGTGGGTGCAGAATTGTAGATAAATTCAGCAAGAACTTATGGTAGTAGTTCACCAACCCGAGGAACGATCTCAGTTGCAACACATTTTCCGGTGCTGGAGCCTTGACTACAGCCTCAATCTTGTCCGGCAACTTTTGCAACCCTTCCTCATCAATCATGTGGCCACAATACGAGATTTGTCTCCTGAAGAACTCGCATTTGGGGCGGTTGGCTCGTAGCCCATATTCCTGTAATCTCGTGAGCACCTGCTCCAGGTTGGCAAGGTGTTCATTGTCATTTTCGCCCGTAATCAGGATGTCGTCCAAATAACACTGGGTCCCCAGGATCCCTTGCAGGACTTGTTCCATTGCCCTCTGCCAAATAGCCGGGGCCGATGCTACCCCGAATACCAGTCGATTGTACTGGTAAAGGCCTTTGTGAGTGTTTATCGTGAGGTATTTTCTAGATGCTTCTTCCACCTCTATTTGTAGATACGCTTGGGCCAGATCAATCTTTGTAAAACATTTCCCTCCAGATAGTGAGGCGAAAATATCTTCTATCCGCAGAAGTGGATACTGTACTGTGTGCAGGACTGGGTTCACAGTCACCTTGAAGTCACAGAATCACAGAATCACAACAGTGCAGATAGAGGCCATTTCGGCCCATCGAGCCTGCACCGACACATATCCCACCCGATCCCCATAACCCCTACACCAACACATATCCCACCCTATCCCTGTAACCCCACGTATTTAATCCCCCTAACACTAAGGGTCAATTTATCATAGCCAATCAACCTAACCCGCACATCTTTGGACTGTGGGAGGAAACCGGAGCACCCGGAGAAAACCCACGCAAACACGGGGAGAATGTGCAAACTCCACACAGACAGTTGCCCGAGGCCGGATTCGAACCCGGGTCTCTGGCGCTGTGAGGCAACAGTGCTAACCACTATGCCACCGTGCTCCACTAAGTCCCCACAGATGCGAACCTTCTTCGGCTCCCCAGGCGTTCTGCTCAATGCTTTCTTCATTACAGGAATGATGGGTGTGGCCCACTCGCTCCAGTCCACCTTGGACAGCACACCCGAACGCTCCAGACTCTCCAGTTCAGCTTCAACGGCTGGGCGGATTGCGTATGGCACCGGTCTGGCCTTGAAAAATTTTGGGGTTTGCGTTATCCTCAATCTTTATGGTTGCCTTTACTCCTTTTAGAGTCCCAAGTCCTTGTTGGAACACCTCTTCCGCGTCAGATAGAATTTGTGACAGACGTCCAGGTGCGACGTCATCATCCTTTTTGTCAGTCACAGTTAGCGCCAGAATGGAATGCCAATCCAGTTGTATTTTTCGGATCCATTCACGTCCCAATAATGGTGGTCCTCCATCTCGTAGTATATACATATATAGTTTCTGTGTTTCCTTGCCATTATATTTAACTGGCACCCTTATTTTTCCTCTGGGGTAGACCTTTTGCCCCGTGTATGTCTTCAATACAATGGACGTGTCCTTTAAGGGTATGTGTGAGAATAGCCGCTCATAGTCTCGTCGATTCATGACAGTTAGGGCTGATCCTGTGTCCAATTCCATCTTTACTGGGGACCCTGCTATCATGAGGGTGACCCAAATGGTTCGGTGATCTTCCTTTGCGATCACGTTGTGTAACTTTAGACAACTTAGTATCCTGCTCCCGGAGTCCTTATCACTCTCCTGATCTTCCGAACTACTGTCTGTCAGTTTCTTTACTTTCCTGTACTGTTCCTTCGTAGTTTTTGTCATATTGGTTTTCTTTCCTGACCTGCAGACTCTTGCTATATATCCCATTTTTCCGCATTGCCTGCATACTTTGTCCTTAAACCAGCAGTCCTTCTGCTCATGGGTTGTTCTGCCGCAGCGATAGCACTTTTTGGCTCCATACGCCATTTCGTTAGCGCTGTATTCTTGTGGTTTCTGTTGTATTTCCGCAGCTCCCCGTGCTGCTGCTTCATAGGATACTGCCATGCTGAAAGCCTGTTCTAACGTCAGGTCCTTTTTTGAAAGTAGTCGTTTCTGGGTTCCTTCACTCTGGAGCCCGCAGACAAACTTATCCCGTAAGGTGTCTGTCAGTCCTGCTCTGAACTGGCAGTGCTTCGATAACTTGCATAGGCCCGTAAGATAGTCAGCATTGCTCTCATCTTTGTGCTGGTTTCTTTTATGGAACTTGAATCTTTCTGCTATCAGCAGCGGTGTAGGGTTTAGGTGTTCCTGTAAGATATTAGCAATCTCCTCAAAACTTTTCTCCATTGGTTTAGCTGGGGTAATTAAATTCCGCAATAGGCCGTACGTACTCGCGCCCATCAAATTCAATAATACCGACGCCCTCTTTCCATCGGCCACCTCATTTGCCTTGCAGTACACTTCAATTCTTTCCACATACGTGGTCCAGTCTTCTACCTCGTAGTCGAAAGCAGTGATACTGCCACTTTTTGGCATCTTGGGTGATTTAAAATGGTGCCTCCCGCGCTTTTTCTTCTTCCCCAATGGAATAAAATGGCACTTCCCGCGCTTTTCCTTCTTCCCCAACGGGATAAAATGGCACCTCCCGCGCTTTTCCTTCTTCCCCTTGCTGCCGCACTGCTCCTAGCATTCTACGGGGTAATGACGGCGACCCGCGGCTTTGGCGCGTCTCGCTTTCCTTTCCCCCCCGTTTATTTTCTCTCCGCTGCCCGGTTCTTGAGCACTGACCACGCCCTGTGCGCTCCACCCTCTCTCTCTCTTGTTTTCTTTTCCCGGCGACATTGCACGGCCTGTTTTGCAGAGCCGCTCGATCGAGCTTGAGCCCGCCGCAGTCCGGAAGGGTCAGCGCACTACCTGCTACCAGCACGATTTGCTGGAACACCTTAACTGGGGAGCCAAGCACAGCTCTCCACAGTCTCTCCCGCAATTCTCCGAACACCGATGAATTCTTTGGGCGGTTGCCCGCCGTCGACGCCCGTTGCTCAGACTACAACCTCCAAGAAACCTCCTCTCAGGGCGAGATCCCCGTGAGATGATGCCACAATGCAGGTGAGTTCGAACTTACTCGTCGCCACTGTAAAGTCTGCACCTCAATAATGCACGGACTTCGGGAGAACAGTTTAACAGGTACTTTACTGAACAGGAGGGCAACGTCAGACTGAAATACATAAGCCTGCTTGAGCTTTTCATACAGGGGTGGTCACTGCCAGTACTGCAGTCTAAAACCAGTTCTTCCCTTAAAGGTACATACACAACACAATGTCCAGTCAGTAAATACAGCACAGAGAGTGTTAACATTTGTACAATGTCTGGTCAGTAAATACAGCACAGAGAGATTTAACCTGTGTACAATGTCCAGTCAGTAAATACAGCACAGAACGGATAAACCTTTCTACAATGTCCTGTCAGTAAATACAGCACAGAAAGGGTTAACCATTGTACAATGTCCCATCAGTAAGTACAGCACAGAAAGGGTTAACCTTTGTCTGATGTCCCGTCAGGAAATACAGCTCAGAAAGGGTTAACCTTTGTACAATGTCCCGTCATTAAATACAGCACAGAAAGGGTTAACTTTTGTCTAATGTCCCGTCAGTAAATACAGCAGAGAAAGGCTTAACTTTTGTCTAATGTCTCGTCAGAAAATACAGCACAGAAAGGGTTAAACTTTATACAATGTCCGGTCAGTAAATACAGCACAGAAAGAGTTAACCTTTGCCTAATGTCCCGTCAGTAAATACAGCAAAGTTTGGTTAACCTTTGTCCAATGTCCGGTCAGTAAATACAGCACAGAAAGGAATAACCTTTGTCCAATGTCCGGTCAGTAAATACAGCACAGAAAGAGTTAACCTTTGTCCAATGTCCAGTCAGTAAATACAGCAGAGAAAGGGTTAAACTTTGTCTAATGGCCCAGTCAGTAAATGCAGCACAGAAAGGGTTAACCTTCGTACAATGTCCCGGTCAGGAAATACAGCAGAGAAAGGGTTAACATTTCTACAATGTCCCATCAGTAAATACAGCACAGAAAGGGTTAACCTTTGTATAATGTCCGGTAAGTAAATACAGCACAGAAATGGTTAACTTTTATAAATGTCTGGTCAGTATATACAGCACAGAAAGGGTTAACTTTTGTACAATGTCCCATCAGTAAATACAGGACAGAAAGGGGTAAACTTTGTACAATGTCCCGGTCAGTATGTACAGCACAGAAAGGGTTAACCTTTCTACATTGCCCCGTCATTAAATACAGGACAGAAAGGGGTAACCTTTGTACAATGTCCCGGTCAGTATATACAGCACAGAAAGGGTTAACATTTGTACAATGTCCCATCAGTAAATAAAGCACAGAAAGGGTTAACCTTTGTACAATGTCCCATCAGTACATACAGCACAGAAAGGGTTAACCATTGTAAAATGTTCCGGTCAGTATATACAGCACAGAAAGGGTTAACCTTTGTACAATGTCCCATCAGTAAATACAGCACAGAGAGGGTTAAACTTTGTACAATGTACTGGTCAGTAAATACGGAACAGAAAGGGTTAAACTTTGTACAATGTCCCATCAGTAAATACAGCACAGAAAGGGTTAACATTGTACAATGTCCCATCAGTAAATACAGCACAGAAAGGGTTAACCGTTGTACAATGTTCCGGTCAGTATATACAGCAAAGGGTTAACCTTCGTACAATATCCGGTCAGTAAATGCAGCACAGAAAGGGTTAAACATTGTGATGTAAGAAAAAGGAGTCTCACACATTAAGTAACTTTAAAGTAAGCTTTAAACATCTTATAATCACACTACATACAGGAGAGGTCTTCACCATGCCTCTGGTAGAAGCCCCTTACAATACTGAGTAGTTCAGTATTTATGCCAGTCCAACAGGAAGTGATGTATGACAGGAAGTGATGTATGTACAAAGTTCACAGTTCATAGTTTCACAGTTCACAGTTCACTGTTCACAGTTCACAGGAAGTGACACATAACTTCCCGGAAGTTATCATTATTATCACATTCTTCCCTCCTGCAGGATTAGAAGGCTGTGGTCTTCCTTTTGTTCCGCAGCCGCCGAACGAGGAAGAGTCGCACCCGTTTGGGTTCCCGTCGTAGAGGGTCGCTGGTCCGCTTACATGCGGTTGGCCATTGGTCAGAGTCTGTGTGGCCTGGATTACCCTGTGATGGGTCGGGGAGGTCATGGCTTCGCGTATGAGCCCCAATAGGTTCAAAGTTGGTCTGCCTCTGTTCAGAGGGAGGTGCAGAGCTGGTCTGTGGCGGATCAGTACTTTCGTGTGCGGTACTGGGAGGATCGCAACGTTGAGTACGTGGTTCTACCGGCACCAAGCTAGTTGGTGTCCGATCAGGATCCTGGAGAGGGGTACCCGATAGGTTCCAAGAGTTTCCTGGTGAAATACCATCACCCGATGTCCCACTAGGTCCTGGTGGGCAGGGAGCCAGATCCCGTAATGATACGGTAGATTCTCGGCCGTCGGGATATCGTGTGTTTGCATAGGTGGGGTTGGCATCAGCTAGTTCGACCTCGTCTACGAGAGGGTCATTTTTAGACGTCCGAACGTACCTTCGGAGTAGAACAGGTCCAGGAGTAGTTAGCCATGACGGGAGTGATGTCCCATGAGATGAGCGACGCTGGAATCCAAAGAACCGCTCATGAGGTGTAGTATTTGTGGCTGTAGAAAGAAGGGACCGTATAGAGTGCAATGCATCCGGAAGCACTGCTTCCCATTGCTGGTCTGGTAGGCCCCGAGATCTTAAAGCAAGACGTATGGAATTCCAGATGATACCGTTATACCTCTCTACCTGCCCATTTCCGATGGGATGGTATGGTGTTGTTTTGCTTGTAGCAACTCCCCGTTCTGAGAGGTAGTCCTTGAGTTCCTTTGACATAAAGGATGGACCCCGATCTGAGTGAATATAAGCCGGCATGCCACAGAGAGAAAATACCTGCTCAAGGCAGCAGATTACTGTGGACGCCAGCATATTGGAGCAGGGGAAGGCAAACGGAAAATGTGAATATTCATCAATCATGGTGAGCAAATATGTGTTCCGAGTGGAAGAGGGCACTGGGCCCTTAAAATCGATGCTAAGTCGTTGCATCGGTTGGGTTGCGTGTATCAGCATACCATCTGAGGGGCGGAAGAACTGAGGTTTTAATTCCGCACAAAGCTGGCATTCTGAGCATATTTTCTTTACATCTCCAGTAGAAAAAGGGAGATTCCGTGATCATACGAAATGTAGCATGCGCGTAACGCCAGGATGACACAATCTATTATGGACATCTATGAGAGTAGAGGACGACATAGCGGAGCAGAATGCCCGTGTGAGGGTGTCCGGGGCCACATTCTCCTTGCCAGGTCGATAGTGATTGGTATAACCAAAAGAGGCCAGTTCCATCCTCCAAAGTTGTATTTTATTATTCTTAATTTTGGTTCGTTTTCGATTATCGAGCATGAAGGCGACTGATCGCTGGTCCGTGATTAATGTAAAGTGCTGGCGAGCTAGAAAATGGTTCCACTTCCGTACTGCCTCTATGATGGCTGTGGCTTCCTTCTCAACCGGAGGATAATGTAGCTCGGCACCTTGTAAGGTCCTGGACATAAATGCTACAGGACGACCTTCCTGATTTAGAGTAGCCGAGATCGCCACCTCCGAGGCACCACATTCAACTATGAAAGGGAGATTCTCATCGATGGAGTGAAGAGCCGCTTTCTCCAACTGTTGTTTGAGAAGGTTAAAGGCTGCAACAGCCGCTGTTCCCAATGGAAATGATCTAGCATGCAGCAAGGGTTGGATTTTGTCCGAAAAATGAGGAATCCATTTAGCGTAGTATGCAAACAGACCGAGAGCCCGACGTAAAGAAGCCGGATTCTTAGGTGATGGGAGTTCTTGGAGCGGGCGAAGTCTTTCTGGGTCTGGCTTAATGATACCATTGCCTACGCAGTAGCCGAGGATGTTGATGGTCGGTTGCGACTCAACAGATTTAGATTCATTCAGGGTTAAGTTACGGCGATGGAGGGCATCCCGAAATTTTTGGAGGTTGGCGTCATGTTCCTGTTGATCGTGACCTGCAATAGTAATGTTATCAAGATAGGGAAAAGTGTCCCTTAGGTTTTCCTGTTTAACCAGGCCATCCATTGCCCGTTGGAAGACAGCCACTCCATTAGTAACCCCGAATGGGAGGCGACGAAATTGGTACAGCCGTCCATTAGCCTCAAAGGCCGTATATTGCTTATCTGAGACCTTCAAGGGTACTTGATGATAGGCACTTTTTAAATCGTAAGTTGAGAACACTTTGTATTCGGCCAGTTTATTAACCATATCATCAATGCGTGGCAATGGGTAGGCGTCCAAGTCAGTATATTGATTGATGGTTTGCGAATAATCAATGCATAGTCGTTGTTTGTGAGGTTTTAGAGGGTTCTTGACAATGACGACTTGAGCCCGCCAGGGCGACGAACATGGTTCAATGATATCCTCTGCTAGAAGTCGAAAGATTTCAGCCTCAATAAAAGATTGGTCTTCCTGATTAAAGCGCCGTGATTTCGTTATTATTGGTTTGCATCGAGGCGGAATACTGGCAAATAATGAGGGTTCACCAAGTGAAGCTGCTGACAATGCACAAAATGGTAATTTAGACGGTATATTAGAAATAGTAAATCCAGGTTTGGATCCGCCGAACTCAATGGTGAGTTTCTTATGCTGTTTTTGGAAATCCAGCCCTAAGAGGAGATCACTACATAAGCCCTTGAGCACCGAAAGTCGGGTGGAGGGATACAGGCGACCATTAAGTGTCATATCAACAACACAAAAGCCGGAGGTTCTGGTATTAAGTGATGACTGAGCCATCGCAATTGCCTGGTCCGATGGGAAGACATGTAGTTTCAATTTCGCAACAATCTGTTCTTTAATGAAACTATCAGTACTTCCTGAGTCAATTAAGGCATTTAAGGTATGCCCTTTAATTGAAACTTTTGTAGCTGCATGAAACAGGTTCTGTGGGCAAGCAGCTGTAATTGGTGTTGTTGCACAGAGAGTGGCTGAAACTCTCGGTGTGCTTCTTCGGGAGAGCTCGAGGGGAAGCTTGATAGGTCCTAGCTGGAGCATCTCGATAGGCCCTAATTGGGGCAGTTCGGTAGGCCTTAGCTGGATAGGCCCTCGTAGAGGCTTTTGATTGGCAAACTTTAGCAAAGTGTCCTTTTTTTTTGCAATAACTGCAGATTGCATTGCGAGCAGGGCAGAATTTCCTAGGGTGAAAAGCATCTCCACAAAAGAAGCATTCCTTCCTAGATTGCCAAGAGGCTGCTAAAGTGGGGTCATCCTCCTCTTCTTCATCAGAATTATCAGAATTAGATTCCTCCATGATAGGGTTCACCTGAGACCACTTGAATTGTCTGGTTGCAGTTACAGCAGCAGATCAAGATCTGGGCAGCTGATAGAGGTCTGCATTTTTCTTTGCCAAATCCAGAGAACAAGCTAGGTCAAAAGCTTTTTGTAGCTCAAGTGTTTTACTTTCTAGTAGACGCTGGCGTATAAATGGAGAGGCAATCCCGCAGATGAAAGCATCACGAATCATTTCTTCGTGGTACAGCTCAGCTGAGGCTGCCTGAAAGTTACAATCTATGCTGAGCCTGCGAAGTTCTTGAAGGAATTTGTTAATCGATTCCCCTAGCCCTTGTCGGGCTGTGGCCAGTAGATGTCTAGCATAGACCTCATTTGGAGTCTTGGCATACAGTTTCTTAAGTGCCCGAATCACCTCATCGTAATTATCCCATTCATCAACATATTCAAACACTGTTGGGGTCACATAGTTGATAAGCATCCTCAGTTTAGTAGGAGCAGTCGCTTTACATTCATCAAGGAAATTCTCAAAAGTACAGTACCAATGCTTCCATACCTTGCCAGCTGCTGGTGTGTTTGGGTCCAAGTCCAGATGAGTAGGTTTAAGGAGGTTTTCCATGATGGGTGGTTCCCTGGATCCTTAATTCCGAGTTTGTCCAAAGGTCTAGTATTTGTGAGTGTAAATACTAAGTTGTTTAAATTGATGTAAGAAAAAGGAGTCTCACACATTAAGTAACTTTAAAGTAAGCTTTAAACAACTTATAATCACACTACATACAGGAGAGGTCTTCACCATGCCTCTGGTAGAAGCCCCTTACAATACTGAGTAGTTCAGTATTTATACCAGTCCAACAGGAAGTGATGTATGACAGGAAGCGATGTATGTACAAAGTTCACAGTCCATAGTTTCACAGTTCACAGTTCACAGGAAGTGACACATAAATTCCCGGAAGTTATCATTATTATCACACATTGTACAATATCTGGTCAGTAAATACAGCACAGAAAGGGTTAACCTTTGTACAATGTCCGGTCAGTTAATGCAGCACCGAAAGGGTTAACCTTTGTACAATGTCCGGTCAGTTAATGTAGCACAGAAAGGGTTAACCTTTGTCTAATGTCCCATCAGTAAATACAGCACAGAAAGTGTTAACCTTTGTACAATATCCAGTCAGTAAATACAGCACATAAAAGGTTAACCTTTGTACAATGTCCGGTCAGTAAATACAGCACAGAAAGGGTGAACCTTTGTACAATGGCCATCAGTAAATACAGCACAGAAGGAGCTAACCTTTGTACAATGTCCCTTCAGTAAATATAGCACAGAAAGGGTTAACCTTTGTAAAATTTCTGGTCAGTAAATACAGCACAGAAAGGGTTAAACTTTGTACAATGTCCAGCCAGTTAATGCAGCACAGAAATGGTTAACATTTGTACAATGTCCCATCAGTAATTACAGCACAGAAAGTTTTAACCTTTGTACAATGTCCGGTCAGTAAATACAGCACAGAAACGGTTAATTTTATACAATGCCCAGTCAGCAAATACAGCACAGAAAGGGTTAACCTTTGTACAATGTCCCATCAGTAAATACAGTAGAGAAAGAGATAACCTTTGTACAATGTCCAGACAGTAAATACAGCACAGAAAGCGTTAACCATTGTACAAAGTCCCATCAGTCAATACAGGACAGAAAGGGATTACCTTTGTACAATGTCCCATCAGTAAATACAGCAAAGAAAGGGTTAACCTTTGCACAATGTCCCAGTCAGTAAATACAGCACAGAGAGTGTTAACCATTGTACAATGTCCCGGTCAGTATATACAGCACAGAAAGGGTTAACCTTTGTACAATATGCGGTCAGTAAATACCGCACTGAAAGGGTTAACCTTTGTACATTATGTGGTCAGTAAATACAGCACAGAAAGGGTTAACCTTTGCACAATATCCAGTCAGTAAATACAGCCAGAAATGGTTAACAGTTGTACAGTTTCCGGTCAGTAATTACAGCACAGAAAGGGTTAACCTTTGTACAATGTCCCATCAGTAAATTCAGCACAGAAAAGGTTAACCTTTGTACAATGTCCCATCAGTAAATTCAGCACAGAATGGTTAACCTTTGTCCAATGTCCAGTCAGTAAATACAGGACAGAAAGTGTTAACCTACGTCTAATGTGCGGTCAGTAAATACTGCACAGAAATTATTAACCTTTGTAAAATGTCCGGTCAGTAATTACAGCACAGAAAGGGTTAACCTTTGTACAATGTCCTGTCAGTAAATACAGCACAGAAAGGGTTAACCATTGTACAATGTCCCGTCAGTAAGTGCAGCACAGAAAGGGTTAACCTTTGTCTAATGTCCCGTCAGTAAATACAGCTCAGAAAGGGTTAACCTTTGTACAATGTCCTGTCATTAAATACAGCACAGAAAAGGTTAACCTTTGTCTAATGTCCCGTCAGTAAATACAGCAGAGAAAGGCTTAACTTTTGTCTAATGTCTCGTCAGTAAGTACAGCACAGAAAGGGTTAACCTTTATACAGTGTCCAGTCTGTAAATACAGCACAGAAAGGGTTCACTTTTGTGGAATCTCTGGTCAGTAAATACGGCACAGAAAGGGTTAACATTTGTACAATCTCCCGTCAGTAAATGCAGCACAGAAAGGGTTAACTGTTGTACAATGTCTGGTCAGTAAATACAGCACAGAAAGGCTTAACCTTTGTCTAATGGCCCAGTCAGTAAATACAGCACAGAAAGAGTTAACCTCTGCACAATGTCCGGTCATTAAATGCAGCACAGAAATTGTTAACCTTTGTACAATGTCCCGGTCAGGAAATACAGCACAGAAAGGGATAACCTTTGTACAATGTCCCATCAGTAAATACAGCACAGAAAGGGTTAACCTTTGTACAATGTCCGGTCAGTAAATACAGGACAGAAAGGGTTAACCTTTGTACAATGTTCTGGTCAGTATATACAGCACAGAAAGGGTTAACGTTTGTACAATGTCCCATCAGTAAATACAGGACAGAAAGGAGGAAACTTTGTACAATCTTCCGGTCAGTATGTACAGCACAGAAAGGGTTAACCTTTGTACATTGCCCCGTCATTAAATACAGGACAGTTAGGGGTAACCTTTGTACAATGTCCCGGTCAGTAAATACAGCACAGAAAGAGTTAAACTTTGTACAATTTCACGTCAGTATATACAGCACAGAAAGGGTTAACCTTTGTATAATGTCCGGACATTAAATACAGGACAGAAAGGGGTAACCTTTGTACAATGTCCCATCAGTAAATACTGCACAGAAAGGGTTAACATTGTACAATGTCCCAGTCAGTAAATACAGCACAGAAAGTGTTAACCATTGTACAATGTTGCGGTCAGTATATACAGCAAAGAAAGGGTTAACCTTTGTACAATGTCTGGTGAGTAAAGACAGCACAGAAAGGGTTAATCTTTGTAAAATGGCCAGTCAGTAAATACAGCACACAAAGGGTTAACCTTTGTACAATGTCCCGTCAGTAAATACAGCACAGAAAGGGTTAAACTTTGTACAACGTACCTTTCAGTAAATACAGCACAGAATTGGTTAACCTTTGTACAATGTCCCGTTAGTAAATACAGGACAGAAAGGGTTAACCTTTATACAATGTCCCGTCATTAAATACAGGACAGAAAGGGGTAACCTTTGTACAATGTCCTGGTCAGTATATACAGCACAGAAAGGGCTAACGTTTGGACAATGTCCCGGTCAGTAAATACAGCACAGAAAGGGTTAACCTTTGTACAATGTTCTGGTCAGTATATACAGCACAGAAAGGGTTAACATTCCTACAATGTCCCATCAGTAAATACAGCACAGAAAGGGTTAAACATTATACCATATCCGATCAGTATATACAGCACAGAAAGGGTTAACCTTTGTCTAATGTCCCGTCAGTAAATACAGCTCAGAAAGGGTTAACCTTTGTACAATGTCCCGTCATTAAATACAGCACAGAAAGGGTTAACCTTTGTACAATGCCCAGTCAGTAAATACAGCACAGAAAAAGTTAACCTTTGTCTAATGTCCCGTCAGTAAATACAGCTCAGAAAGGGTTAACCTTTGTACAATGTCCCGTCATTAAATACAGCACAGAAAGGGTTAACCTTTGAACAATGCCCGGTCATTAAATACAGCACAGAAAGGGTTAACCTTTGAACAATGCCCGGTCAGTAAATACAGCACCGAAAGGGTTACACTTTGTACAATGTCCCATCAGTAAATATAGGACAGAAAGGGGTAACCTTTGAACAATGCCCGGTCAGTAAATACAGCACCGAAAGGGTTACACTTTGTACAATGTCTCATCAGTAAATACAGCACAGAAAAAGTTAACCTTTGTACAATGTCCCGTCAGTAAATACAGCACAGAAATGGTTAACCTTTGTACAATGTCCCATCAGTAAATACAGCACAGAAAGGGTTAACCTTTGTACAATGTCCGGTCAGTAAATACAGCACAGAAAGGGTTAACCTTTGTACAATGTCCGGTCAGTAAATTCAGCACAGAAAGGGTTACCTTTGTACAATGTCTCATCAGTAAATACAGCACAGAGTTAACCATTGTACAATGTCCGGTCAGTAAATACAGCACAGAAAGGGTTAACCTTTGTACAATGACTCATCAGTAAATGCAGCACAGAAAGGGTTAACCTTTGTCTAATGTCCCATCAGTAAATACACCACAGAGAGGGTTAACCTTTGTACAATGTCCGGTCAGTAAATACAGCACAGAAAGGGTTAACCTTTGTACAATGACTCATCAGTAAATGCAGCACAGAAAGGGTTAACCTTTGTCTAATGTCCCGTCAGTAAATACAACACAGAAAGGATAAACCTTTCTACAATGTCCTGCCAGTAAATACAGTACAGAAAGGGTTAACCATTGTACAATGTCCCGTCAGTAAGTACAGCACAGAAAGGGTTAACCTTTGTCCAATGTCCGGTCAGTAAATACAGCACAGAAAGGATTAACCTTTGTACAATGTCCCGTCAGTAAATACAGCACGGAAAGGGTTAAACTTTGTACAATTTCATGTCAGTAAATACAGCACAGAAAGAGTTAACCATTGTACAATGTCCCGTCAGTAAGTACAGCACAGAAAGGGTTAAACTTTGTACAATGTCCCGTCAGGAAATACAGCACAGAAAGGGTTAACCTTTGTACAATGTCCCGTCAGTAAATACAGCACAGAAAGGTTAACCTTTGTCCAATGTCCGGTCAGTAAATACAGCACAGAAAGGGTTAACCTTTGTACAATGTCCGGTCAGTAAATACAGCACAGAAAGGGTTAACCTTTGTACAATGTCCCGTCAGTAAATACAGCACAGAATGGTTAACCTTTGTCCAATGTCCGGTCAGTAAATACAGCACAGAAAGAGTTGACCTTTGTCCAATGTCCCGTCAGTAAATACAGCACAGAAAGGGTTGACCTTTGTCCAATGTCCGGTGAGTAATTACAGCACAGAAAGGGTTAACAGTTGTACAATGTCCCGTCAGGAAATACAGCACAGAAAGGGTTAACCTTTGTACAATGTCCCGTCAGTAAATACAGCACAGAAAGAGTTAACCTTTGTCCAATGTCCGGTCAGTAAATACAGCACAGAAAGGGCTAACCTATGTCCAATGTCCGGTCAGTAAATACAGCACAGAAAGAGTTGACCTTTGTCCAATGTCCGGTGAGTAATTACAGCACAGAAAGAGTTAACATTTGTACAATGTCCCGTCAGTAAATACAGCACAGAAAGGGTTAACCTTTGTACAATGTCCAGTCAGTAAATACGGCACAGAAAGGGTTAACATTTGTACAATGTCCCGTCAGTAAATACAGCTCAGAAAGGGTTAACCTTTGTCTAATGTCCCGTCATTAAATACAGCACAGAAAGGCTTAACATTTGTCTAATGTCCCGTCAGTATGTACAGCACAGAAAGGGTTAACCTTTGCACAGTGTCCAGTCAGTAAATACAACACAGAAAGGGTTAACATTTGTACAATGTCCCGTCAGTAAATGCAGCACAAAAAGGGTTAACCTTTGTATAATGTCTGGTCAGTAAATACAGCACAGAAAGGGTTAACCTTTGTACAATGTCCGGTCAATAAATACAGCACAGAAACTGTTAACCCCTCGCTTCTGTGAGGAGGATCTACCCCTAACTTGGGGGTCAGGGTTCGCTGCTTTAGGAGACTAAACACGCCGGTCAGTCTATCACTTTCTCAGTAATACACAAAGTCAGAAACTGTAAAATAAGTAACGTTTTATTAAGGTACCTGGACTTCACTCTGAGAAACCCAATTGCGTTTGCACACAAGTATGCCTCCCAAAGAGTGAGCGCTTAGACTCACGGGGCTACAATATTTATACTTTTTCATAAATTGCAAGTCATCATGAGAATACAGAAAACTAGGCGATCACACGCTGCACAAGTCATTTGTTTCTTTTTACAGAGTTCTGTTTAAAATTCACTTTTGCTTTCAACAAAATTCGACCATGAGACTGTCTCCAACAATTATCTAAACATTCTGTTCCTGTCCTTTCTTATCTATGTGTACTGCATTCCCACAGTCCTGCATCAGTTTTTTACATTTAAACTATTCACTGCATGTCAAGTAGTCCATCATGCTTTGCGAATCATTGGTAAGGCAGTATGGGATTAATCCAGCTTAACATTCCCTCCTTTTATCATTACATGATAACCTCGACCCTTTTCTACATACTGGACAGGGTGTCACTTATTCCATATATACGTTTAAAGATTATATTTTTATCATTCATAGTTTCCTTTGAACCTATACAGCATATGGTTATCCGAGTCAGTCGCCCTACTTCAGTTGGGAATTAAATGCAATATACAATATAAGCATGCAATCAAGCAAAGGTAACCCGTTATCAATGTCCAGGGGTTGGGCCCATTCTTGTCCCATTTTATCTTAGTATTATGCCGAATCTTCGTAAATGCTATCATCTTCCTCTAATTCTTGCAGCTCTTTCATGTTACTCCTAGTCCAATCCTGTGTGACATTGACATTTCCTTGAGGTTGATTGATTATAACCATCTGCTTTTCACCTCCTGATCCACACTTAATCAGTCGGTTGATTATCACCGAGACTAGTACATATAAGACAACCAGACAAATGACCCATTCCAAGATGGTTCTAAACAGATCTCCAAATAGTCCATCTAATAGACACAACGGTCCCCATCCACAATTTCCCGTTGTGTGATCAATGTCTCCGGCCTCCTTTCCCTTTCTTTCAATTTCATCAGTTTCGTTTTGGATCTGCTTTGAGAAATCACTGATGTCCGTACAGCATTCTGCTCCAATAACTGCGCATGCTCCTCCTTGTGCATGTAAAACATAATCTAGTGCCATCCTGTTTTGTAGGGCAAACATTCTTATTTGGCCCATTTCCTTGTTGATCAGTTTCAACGCCATGGCTATGTCTCTGGCAATATCCTCCACATCCTGTGCCAAATTTCTTATTTCATCTAATGCCATCATTACTCCATAAGATGATACTAAAGTTCCTAGGAGTCAGTTCCACCAGTTTTGGTGGTGTGTTTTGAAAGGATCTGAGCCCAAGAGTTTGCGCATGGCGAAATTAGTCCCATAATTTCTTTTTTTTCCATTGACTGTAGGTTGGGTCTTCACTCGGAATTTCATCTTCAAGTCTGAAGGCTGGAACAATAAATGCTATAGCACATCTTCCTTTAAAATTATTTGGTAAATATGGGTATCCAGTATGATTGCACACCCACATAGTCCCTTCAAGTGCTCTCAGAGAACACTGGTATGATCGTCTGGCTAGGTTCTCTAGATTCCATTCTGAAGTTTGCAGACATTTGGTATGTCCTTTTGAATTATCATGGGGTTTGGTAGGCCACATAATTTTGTTGTGTTGTCCCTCTCTTTTACCATTTATGGAGATGATGATGTCACAAAATGTGGGGCAAAGCGCCCCAACCTCCACTTCACCAATTTTTGATTCCATGCACCATTCGAAATGCGGTACGATTGTTATAGATATACCTTCTACATTGGTACATTTTTTACAGTTATCGGTTCCGGTGCAATATTCTTTGGACCAGGGTCGTATTTTGTGCCTTGTCAAGTTGCACTCTTTATCGGAAGCATATGTAAGTTTGGCTTGTTTATGCATTAAGTCGCATATCAGACAGTCGTCAGATGTGTCTGCCATCAATGGAAAACCTCCCGCCGTTCCTACTGGCCTTGGAGTACATAGTTTTGATTTATTCTTCCATGGGTGGTTTTCTATAGTTTGTGCCTTTTTGTAGATATTTTGTATCCTCTCGAGCCACTTCTGGTATAGATTTTCTCCTTGAGATGCCAGGAGTTTCCTTCCTCCTCTTTTTATGAGGGAACCATTTATATTTATTAGTGCCGATAACTGTACTCGATTCTGACCATGATAACACTCGTTTACGTGGGTCTGATCATAAACGTATTCGTCCTTATGGGACCAATTTCTTCCGGGATCATACATATTCTGCCATCCTGGGAAATTATAAGAATTTTTCCATCTTGGTTTATGTACAGTGATGTTACATTGGCTATCATACTGGCCTTTGTAGTTTCCAGTTCTATTTAAAGAGTGTTTGGTAAAATTGCATAGACACCAGTATGTTCCTGGTACATTTACACACATCCGACCTGTAGAATTTAATTGATGTGATAACACCACCTGAAAGGGGTCCAGTGGGCATCTAGTGATGTTTTTACATTCATTCACATCAGCACAGTTTTTATCCGTTCCTGGTACGTTAGCTCTATACCCTTCTCTGCACTCATATTTTGCTTAGTTGTATCCCCTTTCCTGAGTGTTATCTATCGGACTGGCTGTTGTGCTGATGGTTGACCATTCGTCAATTATGGTAAACCATTTGCGTCCTGTGGGAAGTCTCTGGGTACAGGTGCACAATGTAGTCTGTCCCTGTTTACAATACATTGCAGATGCCTTAATTTTATCATCATTGGCAGAGTCATTCGTGCAGTTCCCTCGGTTAATATTAAAATTGTCACGACATCCCCATCCGCAAGAAAATTCAGTGCACCCATGCTATTTGGAGCAGCGATTGATGCATTGTCCCTCTGTCGCTGTTAAGGTTATGTCCATTATGACAAGAGCGGTGATGACAACTTGCAGTGTGAAGCGTGAATCCATTTTGTCTTTCCTTCGACCTTCACTGCGGTATGCGTGGTTAACAGTACTTGATAGGGTCCCTTCCACCTGTGTTCTAATCCTTTTCGGTAGAAGTTCTTTATGAAAACATAATCACCCAGTTTGAGTCGATGACAGGCATCCTCTGGTATTGGTTTAGTAACAGCTGTTACCTGTTGATGAGACAACTTTAAAGCAGAGGTTAGCGACATACAATAAGACATCATCTGATTGTCCATTACATGAATATCTATTTGTCTGTCGTCTTGGATGGGAGCCGAGAACGGGGTTCTTAAAAGTTTTCCGAAGATAATTTCTGCTGGTGATAATCCTGTCTTTCATTGGTAATACTTCTGGCCATTTTAATTTGGTTTCTACACAAAGTTTGGCCAATTTTAGTTTTAAGGCTCCATTAGCCCTTTCCACCAGTCCTGCTGATTGTGGATGGAGCGGGCAATGTAAATGCTGTCTAATATTGAGAACATTGCAAAGTTCAGCATTAATTTCTGCAACAAAATGTGGTCCGTTGTCGGAACTCAATTGTATTGGCACTCCGAACCTTGGCACAATATCCTTCAGTCTTTGCGGTATTGTTCCTTGTTGGGAAGGCTTCTAGCCACTTACTAAATACATCAATGATAACTAGTACATATTTATATCCATAAGCTGATTCTAATTGTACAAAATCTAACTGTAGTATTTGAAAAGGGACCGTCTGGGATAGGAGTTGTTGCTGTTACTGTTGGTATGGCTTTTCCTGGGTTGTGTTTGCTGACATATCAGACAGTGATCAATTGTCTGCTGTGCCACTTTTTCCCAATTTGGGTTGCACCAAGAATTTTCCAATTTGGAGCAACTATCCTTCCCTTTGGGTCGGCATATAGTTGTGTCAAAGGGTCCATTTTACAATTTTCTTTTATCCACTTTTGTTTTTCATTTTCAGGAGCGTCCTCCTGGTGCTTTTGTACATCTTCCAACGATGGTGCACAAGAGGGATACTTCCCTCCCTCCTTTTGTTCCAACTGGGGCACTTGTTTTTGGTCCTCATACATAGCGGCATATTTTGCTGCTTCATCTGCCAATCTATTCCCCTCGGCAACCTGTGTATGTAACCGTGTGTGTGCCTGGTATTTTACTATGGCTAATTCCCTGGGTAGTAATACTGCCTGCGTCAATCTTTCTACCTGTACTTGGTTCAATATGGGAGTTCCAGATGTGGTCAGAAAACCCTTCCTTTTCCATATTATTCCGAAATCATGCACTAATCCGAAGGCATATCTCGAGTCCGTATAAATATTTACTTTCATCCCTTCTGATAATTCGTATTGTACTGGCCGCGCTAGACGTGCTCCTATCTAGCTATCCAGCAAGTTAAATACTCATTCAAAATAATTCTTCCTGAAGCGGTTGCTGTTTTGAAGCTTTTACTTGAACAAATTTGTGAAACTGTAAACAAAGACAAAGTATGTTTTGTACATAAACTGAGTACTACACATTCGATATTACACAAGATATAAACATATTTACAACAGTAGAATAGACTAATTGTATAACGAACTAACATTTGAACTAACTTCTGTAACTATTAAATATTAACCTTTTATAAACATAGTATTATCAAAATATTACTCTGACAACATTGCTATTATGCTAAGAACTAAAGATACTCACAGATATTGCGCTTGGCCTAACATATGAAATCAGATTACACTGGATTGTAATGGAACCTCTCATAGCAAATTCTCCATTACTCAAGTCAGGTTCTTCCTGGCAAAACTGCTTCCTGGGGTCAACAGGAAGAAAGGAACAAAGGTCAAATGACCTCACACAGGAAGAAAGGAACAGATGACCTTTCCAGCTTACAAACTGTTAACACAATAACCGCCACCAGAGGGTGCTATTGCATGTAAAAATGTCCAGAATGTCACATGATGTCCATCGGTCCAGAACACTCCCCGTCTGGGGTCATTAACGACTCCACATAGTCCGAACTCTACTTGTCACTGGAGTCCTCTGGCGACAAAAGAAGAACCACCTCAGAGGCGGGCCGAGAGAAGACCTTCGCTGTTCCTTCTTTGATGACTCTCAAGTCCACCTTTCTCACTCTCCCATCCTGGCTGGGATGGGAGTTCACGATGATAGCCATAGGCCACTCATTCCTTTTTACCTGATTGTCCCTCATCAAGACAACATCTCCTTCTTTGAGATCCGGCCTCTTGTCCTGCCACTTGCGTCGGCTCTGTAGTGTGTTGAGGTACTCCCTTCGCCACCTGTTCCAAAACGTGTCTGCCAGACTCTGGACTCGTTTCCATTCTTCCTTGAAGAGTTCTCCTTCCCCAAACTCTCCTGGAGGACAAGGGGGAACACCTGTCTTCTGGGTCAAAAGCATGGCCGGAGTGAGGATGAGGGGCGATTCTGAGTCTGAAGATACAGGAATGAGGGGCCTTGCATTCATCACGGCGGTGACCTCAGCCATCAGTGTGGTCAAGACCTCATGTGTGAGGCACGACGATCTACCTTGGAGAAACATGCAGTCGAGGATACGGCGGGCAATGCCGATCATACGCTCCCATGCGCCGCCCATGTGGGATGAGTGAGGTGGGTTGAATACCCAGGTGCATTTCTGCTCTTGGAGATACTTCTCCACCCTCTGAGAGCTGGAACCAGATCCATCCATCTTCAGCTCTCTGCAGGCGCCAACAAAGTTTGTGCCGCAATCTGAGCGTATTTGCTTTGCTGGGCCTCTAATTGAGAAAAACCTTATCAGAGCGTTTATGAAGCTGGAGGCGCCCATTGTTTCTATGACTTCGATGTGTACAGCTCTTGTGGACATACATGAGAACATCACCGCCCACCTCTTGCTGTTGGCGTGCCCTCCTCTAGTGCGGCGTGAGACCACGTCCCATGGTCCGAAGACATCTACGCCTACGTAGGTGAAAGGTGGTGCTACTTGTAGCCGCTCGGCTGGCAGTTCTGCCATCTGTTGGTGCTCCGTCTTCCCACGGAGTTTCTTGCAGGTGACACATTTGAAAAGCGTGCCGCTGATACATCTCTTAGCTCCAACCAACCAGAGGCCATCTGCTCTGATGGCACCTTCGGTGAAATGTCTGCCCTGGTGCTTCACGGCCTCATGATGGTAACGCATGAGCAGAATGGCCATATGATGACGACCTGGAATGAGGATGGGGTTGGTTGCATTCGTTCCTAGTTGAGACTGCGATATGCGTCCCCCAACTCTGAGAAGGCCGTCGGTGTCGACGATGGGATGCAGCTTCCGTAGACTGCTGTGAGGGGGTAGGTTGTGTTCTGCTGCTATGCACTTCAACTCTTCTGAATAACACTCGTGTTGGACACTCTTTATCACAAGGATTGTGGCTCTCTTGAGCTCCTCTTCAGAGGGACTCTTCCGACAGATGTGCCACCCATGGCAGTTACTCCCTTGTGTAGGCTGGGAGAAGGTATGAGCTATATGGGTTAGGCATGCTATCGTCTTTATGAGAGTGTTCCATTTGGAGAAACGCTCGAAGCATTTGGTGCTCATCAGGTTCTTACAGATTTGAGTAACGCTCGCTGTTACCTGTGGGCGTATCTCGCAGTCAGAAACAGGGTTGAGTAGGTCGAATGACTCGTTGATTTCGGAGAAGTGTGGGAACGGATCCTGAAGAAAAGCAGGTCCTGACAGCCAAGTCGTGCTTCTGAGTAGGGACGCTGTTACAGATCTAGACCCATGGTCAGCTGGGTTCAGGTCTGTAGGGACGTACTTCCACTGGTCGGGGGACGTGGACTGTCGAATATGTTGGACTCTATTGTTCACGTATACGTAAAACCGTCTACTTTGGTTATGGATGTATCCTAGCACCACTTTGCTGTCTATATAATATGTGATGCTGTCGAACTTTAGATCAATCTCCTCTTCTATGAACTCTGCAATCTCAACTGCTAATACTGCTGCGCACAGTTCCAATCTGGGTATGGTGAGGTCTGGCTGGGGCACCAGCTTGGCCTTTCCAAAGACGAAGCCGATTTTGCTTTGTCCATCTTGAGTGGTGACCTTCAGATAAGCCACACTTGCAATGGCCTTAGCGGATGCGTCTGCAAAGACACAAAGCTCTTTGAATTGGGCATTTAAGGGAGAGAAAGACGAATAGCAGTGAGGTATTCGGATCTCCTGTAAGTCTTGGAGTGAGTCTCTCCATCTGTCCCACTCTGCTTCCATCTCTTCAGGGAGAGGTGAATCCCACTCTTCAGCGCGTGTGGAGAGTTCCCTGAGGAGCAGCCTGCCTTGTATGGTGACAGGGGCTAAGAAGCCGAGAGGGTCGTATAGGCTGTTGACTGTAGAGAGCACTCCTCTACGTGTGAAGGGTTTCTTGGCGTCTAGGACTTGGAACGTGAACGTGTCTGTTGCTATGTTCCACGACACCCCTAGGCTACGCTGTAGGAGTGGTCATCAGTGAAGAGGTCTAGGTCTTTGACGTCCTTAGCACGATCTTCAGGGGGGAATGCCTCCATCACTGCTGGCCTGTTAGAGGCTATCTTGTGTAGCCTGAGGTTGGATAGTGCAAGTAGTTCCTGGGCTCGTCCGAGGGTACTGATGGCCTCTGCTTCGGTCGGGAATGACTTCAGTGCGTCGTCGACGTAGAACTCTCGTTCGATGAACCCTCTCACATCACTGCCAAAGTCGTCGTCTTCTTCCTTGGCAGCCCTCCTTAGTCCGTATATGGCGACAGCAGGGGATGGCTATTCCTAAAGACATGGACACGCATTCTGTAGTCCACAATGTCTCTATTGGGGTCATTGTCCCGATACCACAGGAAGCGGAGGAAGTCTCTGTGGTCTTCTCTCACCACGAAGCAATGAAACATGTGCTGGATATCGGCAGTGATGGCGACGGGCTCTTTCCTGAATCTCATGAGCACTCCCAAGAGGCTGTTGTTAAGATCAGGCCCTGTGAGGAGTACGTCGTTGAGAGAGACTCCCTGATATGGTGCACTGGAGTCAAACACCACGCGGATCTGTTCCGGCTTTTTGGGGTGATAGACTCCGAAGGAGGGGAGGTATCAACACTCTTGGCCTTCCTGGAGTGGAGGAGCTATCTCTGCATGATCATTGACAAGCATTTTCTTGACAAATTCTAGGAAGTGTGCTTTCATCTCTGGCTTCTTCTCTAGTGTGCGATGGAGCGAGTTAAGACGATTATAGGCATACTCCCTGTTGTTCGGCAGCTGTTGTCTGGGGTTCTGGAAGGGTAAGGGTGCAACCCAGCTGTTAGAGCTGTCGCGAGAGACCTCATTGTCCATAATCTGGAGGAACCTCATGTCGTCGATCGATGGAGCAAGTTTGTGGTCGTTGGCAGTGCGACAGAAGACTGACTGACCCGGGTTCTCTCCAGTGAGCATCATCTGTGTGCTGTCTGTGGAGATCAGCGCTGGGGGGTTCTGAGGCTGGGCCGTATGACTGAACTTCTCTGTCACTTGGATCTGACTACTGCATGGGGTAAGGTAGCTCGGACGACCATTCTCCAAGATGGAAGTCATGAGTGTGCTCACCTGAGATGGCTTGTGAGCGCCCTTGAGGCACACGTCTCCAACAACGACCCAGCCGAGATCTAGCCTTTGGGTGAAAGGGGCATCATGTGGACCGTTGATCTGCTCCCTTATCTTATGTACCCTCAGGATGTCTCTTCCCAACAACAGAAGTGTGCTTGCATCTGGGTCAAGAGGTGGGATCTCGACTGCAATGCGTCTCAGATGACGGTGATGACGAGCTGCATTTGGAGTGGGAATCTCAGAACGGTTGTCGGGGACTTGATTACATTCGATGAGTGTAGGAAGGGGGAGACTAATCTTCCCGTCGACTGACTCAACAACGTAACCGCAGGCCCTCCTGCCGGCTGTCTCTGAAAGTCCAGCACACGTCTTCAGCGTGTAAGGTGACGGACTTCCTTTGATCTTGAAGATGTTGAAGAACTCGGATCTTGCTAGAGAACGATTGCTTTGTTCATCTAGTATGGCATACATCTTTTCAGATTCCTGGCGACATCCTGCAGGGTACACATTAACGAGGCATATCTTGGAGCATACTCTTGCGCTCACTCCTTCTCCACACACCTCGGTGCACCTGGATGTAATCTCCGTACCAGCAGCTCCCTCTCTCTCCCCGCCGTGCTCTGATGCGGGAGGAGGCGTTTCTGACTTCCAAGGAGCTGGGCCTGGGTGTAGTGCTGAAACGTGCCGATCACTTTCACATTCAGTGCATTTTGCATCCACCTTGCAGTTCTTGGCGAGATGGCTCGTGGACGAGCAGCACCTGAAACATATAGAGTTCTCTTTAAGATATTGTTTCCGATCTTCCAGGGACATCTCCCTGAAGCCTCTGCACTTCTTTAAAGGATGGGGCTTGTTGTGGATAGGGCATTGTTTGCTCATATCCTCAGGTTTCTTCTGAATCTTTGTGTGCTCAGTTGAGGACACTTGCATTTTGTGGACAGATATTGGTGTCTTTCCATGTCTGTCGAACTTGTCTCTTCTGGCAAGTGCTGGTTGGGAGGAGAAGAAGTTGAAGCTGGGGTCGTTCCTGGCTTTGGCTTCTTTACGGATGAATTTAACGAACGCAGAGAATGCTGGGAACGCCACGTTGTGCTTTAGCTTGAACTTTGATCCAAACGTTATCCACTTCTCCTGCAGGTTAAATGGAAGCTTCTCAATGATGGGACTTACCCCTCTGGAAGTGTCTAAGTACGATAGGCCGGGTAGGTAGCCGTCCTGCTTTGCGGCTTCGAGTTCCGACAGCAGATCTCCAAGGTCGCGGAGCTTCTGGGGTTCCTTACTCGTCAACCTCGGAAAGTTCGCCAACCTGTCAAAGAGAGCCCTTTCAATGGCTTCGGGTGAGCCGTAGCTTTCTTCCAGCCTCACCCAAGCCTTCTTCAACCCCTCTGGCAGCTGTCCCACATTGGCCGCTTTTATCCTGCAGGCCTGTCCGGCGGACTCTGGGCCGAGCCATTTGATAAGGAGGCCGAGCTCTTCTCCTGCCGACAGGTCTAAGCCCGATATGGCATCGTGGAAGCAGGACTTCCAAGCCCGATAATTCTCCGGCCTGTCATCAAACTTGATTAACCCCGAAGTCACCAGCTGGGTGCGTGCAAGGTATTTGGTGAGGTCGTAGGTGCTGGGACCTGTGCCAGGGTTGCCTTGGCTAGGGGCTCTGTTGGGGGTCTCAAGGAACCGAGAGGGGATTTGCCTCTGACTTTCTCTATTCGGCGTCCTATTCCTCTGCACCGTGTCTTCCGTTCTGCTGGCGGAGACTCTGCGGCTTGAGGCACGCCGTCTGCTTTGACCTTGGTTGGCAACTTGTGGCATGTTATACGAAGTGTTTGCGTCTGTAGAGATGTGCGGGCTTCCATCCCTTTCTCCTGTAAACTGTATGTCGGCATGGTCGCTCACGTAATCTATGGTGCGCTGTCATGGACTCTGCCACGGAACGGGAATTAAAGGTTTGTAAGCTGTCTCGGGATCAGCTCCCTCCAAAATTGCCTCGAATACTTGTGTCTCGGCTAATGCAGCATCTATCTCTTTTTGTTGCTGCAGAGCGTCTAATGTGGCTTGGAGACGGGCCTGTTCAGCCTGGCGTTCAACTTGGTGACGGGCCTGTTCAGCCTGGCGTTCCACTTGGTGATGGGCCTGTTCCGCTTGGGATTCAGCTTGGAGTCGGGCCTGTTCTGCTTGGAGCCGGGCCTGTTCTGCTTGGAGCCGGGCCTGTTCTGCTTGGGGTTCAGCTTGGAGACGGGCCTGACTTACTTTTATTTCTATTTCACTGTCCGTATGCGCAGCTCTGGCTTGAGCTGCTACTAGTTTAGCCCGTGCTTTGGCGATGGCTATGCTTACTCTAGAACCACCCGATGACCGTGAGCCAACTCGCGACCTGTAGTAACCGGTGCTTATAGACCGATTGTCACGTTCTACAGTTTCGTCTGCCTGTTTAAGGTCTTCTACTTGCTGCAAAGCATTTTCGTTATTATCTTCTGACATGTTGATGTGAGGTAGATGTGCGCTACGAGGTTAAGGCTTACTCTGGGTTCCTCCTGCTCCGCTCTTCACAGCTAGCCGTATTGCTATCTTTTCACTGATATCTTTTCACTGATACCTTTTCACAGCTAGCCGTATTGCTATCTTTTCACTGATATCTTTTCACTGTACTGGCCGCGCTAGACGTGCTCCTATCTAGCTATCCAGCAAGTTAAACACTCATTCAAAATAATTCTTCCTGAAGCGGTTGCTGTTTTGAAGCTTTTACTTGAACAAATTTGTGAAACTGTAAACAAAGACAAAGTATGTTTTGTACATAAACTGAGTACTACACATTCGATATTACACAAGATATAAACACATTTACAACAGTAGAATAGGCTAATTGTATAACTAACTAACATTTGAACTAACTTCTGTAACTATTAAATATTAACCTTTTATAAACATAGTATTATCAAAATATTACTCTGACAACATTGCTATTATGCTAAGAACTAAAGATACTCACAGATATTGCGCTTGGCCTAACATATGAAATCAGATTACACTGGATTGTAATGGAACCTCTCATAGCAAATTCTCCATTACTCAAGTCAGGTTCTTCCTGGCAAAACTGCTTCCTGGGGTCAACAGGAAGAAAGGAACAAAGGTCAAATGACCTCACACAGGAAGAAAGGAACAGATGACCTTTCCAGCTTACAAACTGTTAACACAATAACCGCCACCAGAGGGTGCTATTGCATGTAAAAATGTCCAGAATGTCACATAATGTCCATCGGTCCAGAACACGTATGCTCTTGCTAGTGCGTGTAATTCTGCTTTCTATGCTGACCAATGATTTGGACGTTTACCTGATTCTACCACATTTGGTAATTCTATAATTGCGTATCCTATCTGTCCTTCACCTGTATCTGATCTAGAGGCTGATCCATCCACAAAGTACTCATGGTCTGGGGTATTCAAAGGCACGTCCTTTAAATCAGGTTTGATTATTGTTTGGGTCTCAATTTTTGTTACACAGTCATGTATTGGTTCACCTACATGTTCTGTGGGTTAATCTCATATCTACTTATCCTTGCCGACGTCATGTGCTGTGTGGATAATTTGTTCAGTAATCGGTAGTAGTCACATACAACCTAAATAGTCTATCATACATTGGTCTTCCTAAGGGCGGGACCTCTCTTAAGGCTTGTTTGTGATCCTGTTAGTATAGTTAGGGGCCTCGTATGTTTAGTGATTTCTGGTATCCATCTGTCCTGCAGAAATTTATTAATCCTAAAAATGCTCGTATTCCTCTTTTAGTGGTAGGTTCCGGATGTTGGGATATTGTTTGGGTCCTTTCTGAGAGCAGGACTTTTTCATCTGGTGTCAGAATGTGCCCTAAGTATGTTACATGCTTTTTGCAAAATTGAATCTTTGCTTTTGATACTACATACCCTTCCCTTGACAAATGGTTCAAAATGAATTTTGTATCTATTTGACAATCCATCGCTGTTGCCGGGACTGAGCTGAAGCCAATAATCCCCCCAATCTCACCAGCGTTTGAGTGATAATTTCATCATCCTCTGATGCTTCATCGTATGGCAATTGTTCAAAAGCTTGTTTCATAATTAACATATCCTGCTCTACTTTATCCACAGCTGCCTTCGCGTCTTTAGCCGATTTCTCAGCCATCGGGTACATTCTCATTTCGTAATTCATTGCACATTGCACATTAGTTGACACACACACGCACCATGCAACTTCAATCACAACTTCTAGCCGCAGTCATGATCGCGAGAGAGAAAGAGAGAGAGAGAGAGAGAGAGAGCGCGCAGCCTGTGACCTCGAAGAGGGAAGCACAGGCTTTTAAAGGGACAGTACACTGAAGATGAATGAGCACACACTCGGCAGTTTTTTAAAATTATTCTTAACTACATCTTACACTCTCAATCACTTTCCTTTAATTACCATTCATATCTCATTCATGAGTCCTGGAGAAACTTTACTGTCCAGTACAATATTTAAGATAGAAAACATAGCTCAAACGTTCTCACTTGATCCAAGTTATTAACACTTTTTTATTTATCATTATTTTAGAGGATATTTTATTTTCCCAAAAGTAACCCAATATATAGTGCCTGAGTCCATTTCGTCATTTCAAAATTATCCCAAAATCCAAACAGCAGTATTATTGTACCGGCAGGTTTTGTCAATGTTCAATTTCATTTCTATCAAGTTATCCTCCATCTCCAATTTCAGAAACAAGTAATTCTCAGGCTAGGTAGTTTACACAGTGTTTTAACATTAGTGACAGAAGTGCTGCAATTAGTTTACAAGGTAACTTCCATATAACAAAAGAAAGAAGAGACTCCATTGTGACTCTGCTTAGAGCCCAAGGTTAAGTTATCAAATCATAAATTCCTTCTGTCACTGGGGAAATATTAACTTAAAATTAAGAAACTTAAATTATTTAACATCCAATATCTTTAAACTTCATACTGAAGTTGTGTTAACTCCTTTGCAGGATTCTTAGAAGGTGGAGCAAAACATTATCAAATGCACGCCATTACGTTACTTCACGTAAACTTAAAAAACTTTCCCGATCGAAAAAGACAGTTGTGTTTTTACACTTTAACCAAACATGAACACGGAGGTAATATGGACAAAGACGGGATTGAGCAAAATTCACAAGCTAAGTATTATTCAATGCGGTCTACACAAATTCACACCAACCAGAATTTCACCGTGGCCACAATGAAAGTCTGGTCTTAATAGGTTAATTAACCTCAAAACTCCAATTTATTCCAGATCTTGTAAACATTCAAATTAATTTTCTTCCAAGCACATTGGCAACTGTAACTTTAAGGCAGAAGCCCATCTTTTGTAAAACTATGAACAAACAAACAAAACAAAATAGCACACTCTTGCAGAAAACAGTAAATTACGTCTGTTGTGTATGTACCTTTAAGGGAATAACTGGTCTTAGACTGCAGTACCGGCAGTGACCACCCCTGTATAAAAGGCCCTAACAGGCTTCTGTAGTTTCAGTTTCAAGCTGCCTCTTGTTCAGTAAAGTACCTGTTAAACTGTTCTCCCGAAGTCCGTGTATGATTGAGGCGCGGACTTTACAGTGGCGACGAGTAAGTTCGAACTCACCTGCAGTGTGGCATCATCTCACGGGGATCTCGCCTGAAAGGAAGGTCCTGGAAAGTCGTAGTCTGAGCAACGGGCGTCAACCGAGGGCAACCGCCCAAAGAATCCATCGGTGTTTGGAGAATTGCGGGAGAGACTGTGGTTCCAGCGAATCGTGCTGGTAGCAGGTAGCGCGCTGACCCTTCCGGACTGCGGTGGGCTCAAGCTCGATCGAGCGGCTCTACAAATCGGGCCGCGCAGCGTCGCCGGGAAAAGAAAACAAGAGAGAGAGGGTGGAGCGTACAGGGCGCGGTCGGTGCTCGAGAACAGGACAGCGGAGAGAAACTAAACGGGGGGGAAGGAAAGCGAGATGCGCCGAAGCTGCGGGTCGCCGCCATTACCCCGTAGAACGCTAGGAGTAGCGTGGCAGTAAGGGGAAGAAGCAAAAGCGCGGGAGGCGCCATTTTATCCCGTTGGGGAAGAAGCAAAAGCGCAGGAGGCGCCATTTTAAATCGCCCAAGATGCCGAAAAGTGGCAGTATCACTGCTTTCGAGAACGAGGTAGAAGACTGGACCACGTATGTGGAAAGAATTGAATTGTACTGCAAGGCAAATGAGGTGGCTGATGGAAAGAGGGCGTCGGTATTATTAAATCTGATGGGTGCGAGTACGTACGGCCTATTGCGGAATTTAATTACCCCATCTAAACCAATGGAGAAAAGTTTTGAGGAGATTGTTCATATCTTACAGGAACATCTAAGCCCTACACCACTGCTGATAGCAGAAAGATTCAAGTTCCATAAAAGAAACCAGCACAAAGATGAGAGCAATGCTGACTATCTTACGGAACTACGCAAGTTATCGAAGCACTGCCAGTTCGGAGCAGGACTGGCAGACACCTTACGGGATAAGTTTGTCTGCGGGCTCCAGAGTGAAGGAACCCAGAAACGACTACTTTCAAAAAAGGACCTGACGCTAGAACAGGCTTTCAGTGTGGCAGTATCCTATGAAGCAGCAGCACGGGGAGCTGCGGAAATACAACAGAAACCACAAGAATACAGCGCTAACAAAATGGCGTATGGAGCCGAAAAGTGCTATCGCTGCGGCAGAACAACCCATGAGCAGAAGGACTGCTGGTTTAAAGACAAAATATGCAGGCAATGTGGGAAAATGGGACATATAGCAAGGGTCTGCAGGTCGGGAAAGAAGACCAACACGACAAGAACTACTAAGGAACAGTACAGGAAAGTAAAGAAACTGACAGATAGTAATTCAGAAGATCAGGAGAGTGATAAGGACTCCGGGAGCAGGTGACTAAGTTGTTTAAAGTTACACAACGTGATCGCAAAAGAAGATCACCGAACCATTTGGGTCACCCTCATGATAGCAGGGTCCCCAGTGAAGATGGAATTGGACACAGGATCAGCCCTAACTGTCATGAATCGATGAGACTATGAGCGGCTATTCTCACACATACCCTTAAAGGACACGTCCATTGTATTGAAGACATACACGGGGCAAAAGGTCTACCCCAGAGGAAAAATAAGGGTGCCAGTTGAATATAACGGAAAGGAAACACAGAAACTATACATGTATATACTACGAGATGGATGACCACCATTATTGGGACGTGAATGGATCCGAAGACTACAATTGGATTGGCATTCCATTCTGGCACTAACTGTGACTGACAAAAAAGATGATGACGTCGCACCTGGACGTCTGTCACAAATTCTATCTGACGCGGAAGAGGTGTTCCAACAAGGACTTGGGACTCTAAAAGGAGTAAAGGCAACCATAAAGGCTGAGGATAACGCAACCCCAAAAGTTTTCAAGGCCAGACCGATGCCATACGCGATATGCCCAGCTGTGGAAGCTGAACTGGAGAGTCTGGAGCGTTCGGGGGTGCTGTCTAAGGTGGACTGGAGCGAGTGGGCCACACCCATCGTTCCTGTAATGAAGAAAGCATTGAGCAGCACACCTGGGGAGCCAAGGAAGGTTCGCATCTGTGGGGACTTCAAGGTGACTGTGAACCCAGTCCTGCACACAGTACAGTATCCGCTTCCGCGGATAGAATATATTTTTGCCTCACTATCTGGAGGGAAACGTTTTACAAAGATTGACCTGGCTCAAGCGTATCTACAAATGGAGGAGGAAGAAGCATCTAGGAAATACCTCACGATAAATACTCACAAAGGCCTTTACCAGTACAATCAACTGGTATTTGGGGTAGCATCGGCCCCGGCTATGTGGCAGAGGGCAATGGAACAAGTCCTGGAAGGGACCACAGGGACCCAGTGTTATATGGACGACATCCTGGTTACGGGCGAAAATGACAATGAACACCTTGTCAACCTGGAACAGGTGCTCACGAGATTGCAGGAATATGGGCTACGAGCCAACCGCCCCAAATGCGAGTTCTTCAGGAGACAAATCTCACATTGTGGCCACATGATTGATGAGGAAGGGTTGCATAAGTCGCCGGACAAGATTGAGGCTGTAGTCAAGGTTCCAGCACCAGAAAATGTGTCGCAACTGAGGTCGTTCCTCGGGTTGGTGAACTACTACCATAAGTTCTTGCCAAATTTATCTACAATTCTGCACCCACTGAACGCCCTCCTTCAAACTGGTGTAACATGGAAATGGAGTGATGAGTGTAAGCGTGCCTTTCAGGAATCTAAATGCCAAATCACTTCAAAAGAAGTATTGGTCCACTACAACCCAACACTACCGATTCGGTTGGCATGTGATGCATCACCTTACGGCATTGGAGCGGTGCTGTCACACAAATTCCGTGATGGTTCAGAGAGGCCAATAGCCTTTGCATCGCGCTCGCTAACCTCAGCCGAGCGTAACTACGCCCAGATTAACAGGGAGGCCCTCAGCCTGGTGTGGGGGGTGAAGAAGTTCAATCACTATCTGCACGGGCAGAAATTCACCCTACTGACTCATCATCAACCCCTGGTCTCAATTTTTAACCCAAAGAAGGGCGTTCCGGTGATGACGGCGCAACGGCTACAAAGATGGTCACTTTTTCTAGGGGCACATCAGTATGACATAGAGTACAAAGGTACGAAACAACATGGAAACGCTGATGGGCTGTCGTGCCTACCGTTGCCTATGGCGGAAGAAGCACCTGCAGTGGACCCGGTGGAGATATTCCATGCGACCATACTCGAATGTTTGCCTGTTACAAACGCAAGTATTGAGAAGGAAACCCGAAATGACCCAACACTCTCTCGGGTCTATGATTTGACGGTGAAGGGATGGCCAGCATATGGCGACTCACTGTTGCCAGCATTCTCGCCAAGGAGGGAACAGCTGTCAGTGTGCCGGGGAACCTTGATGTGTGGATCCCGAGTGGTAATTCCACCCAAGTTGAGAGATAGAGTACTCAATGAGCTTCATGAGGGTCATCTGGGAGGGGTAAAAATGAAGAGCCTAGCCAGGGCGTTTGTGTGGTGGCCGGGAATCGATAAAGAAATCGAGGATATGACCAAGAGATGCACAGGATGCCAGAAGGTCCAAAACGCTCCACCACAGGCCCCGTTACATCCATGGGAGTGGCCCTCATCTCCAAGGCAATGGGTACACATTGATTTCGCTGGTCCATTTATGGACTCAATGTTTCTAATCGCTGTGGACGCCCATTCGAAATGGCCAGAGGTCATTAAAATGTCCTCCACCACCACGGAGAAAACTATTGCAGTCCTAAGGACCATCTTTGCCAGGAATGGGTTGCCAGAACAGATCTGTTCCGACAATGGCCCACAGTTTGTGTCTGAGGATTTCCGGAGGTTCCTGAAGAATAATGGGGTGAAACATTACACATCTGCCCCATATCATCCAGCCACAAATGGATTGGCTGAGAGGTTTGTTCAGACCTTTAAAAAGGCCATAAAGGCAATGTATAATGATGACATACCACTGCAACACAAGGTGGATAACTTCCTGTTTGCTTACCGGAATGCGACACATGCAGTAACCAACCAAACTCCAGCCGTACTGTTTTTCAACCGGAGACTAAGATGTCGCTTGGATTTGCTCAAACCAAACATAAGATGAGATGTTGAAGATAAGCAGTTCCAGCACATAAATGAGAAGCCAACCAGGAGCTTCAAGATAGGGCAACCAGTCTTGGCCCGCGACTACCGAACAGAAAAATGGCAGCCAGGCATGATATGCACACAGCAGGGACCACTAATGTACACAGAGGACATTGGAGAGAGCATCGTGAGACGCCATGCTGACCAGATTCTAGAGTCACAGGAACAAGCCAAACCTGTACCACAAGCATGTGCACCTGGTAATGAGCCCGAAGTACAGATTGCGTCGACCTCAGAAGCAGGGGTATTGGAAGCTGACGAACCAACCAGTGACAATGAGCCAGAATTGACTCCACCGCCAGAACAGGATACTCGAGAAAGGCGCTATCCAGTCAGGATCAGGAAGCCTCCTCAAAGACTGAACTTATAAATGACTATTTCAGTTGATGTATATATTACTGAGAAAATTGTAATTGTAATTAGTTATTATTTAGTTGTTAAATGAATGTTATGTACTGTTTATCTAAAAGGGGAGGAATTGTTGCGTATGTACCTTTAAGGGAATAACTGGTCTTAGACTGCAGTACCGGCAGTGACTACCCCTGTATAAAAGGCCCTAGCAGGCTTCTGTAGTTTCAGTTTCAAGCTGCCTCTTGTTCAGTAAAGTACCTGTTAAACTGTTCTCCCGAAGTCCGTGTATGATTGAGCCGCGGACTTTACAACGTCATATTAATTTTCTTACTGTCCTTTCTTCAGATGTCTTTCCAAAATACTGTAAAAACATTGAGTATAACTGGAGAAAATTAGTCTTTCACATTTAAACAAATCAAATCAAACTGCTTTAGAAGATTTCACCATAGCAACTGCGACTCCAAGGTTAAATCTTAGACTGAAACTTAATCTTTTGAAAAACAAACTTTTGTTGTTCTTCTCAGTTTTTACACACCATCACTTTTAAATTGTAGTTCAAAGATTTTTTCTCTTGGGGCACAATCTTATTCGCACATTCTTAAAACTTCCAAAATCAAATCAAAATGCTTTTAACACAGAGAAGTGGGTGGAGCTAAAACACACATAACAGAATCTTTCTTTTAAAGACAGACTTTTCAGACAAAAGAAATACTGTAACTTCTTAAACATTCATAGTCAGAAAAACAGTCATACTTTAACACACACTTTCACACAAACTGAAACTCCAGCATTTTTTTCCTTTTTTTTTTAAGGATCCTTTCACTCAGCAAATCTTATGTTTTATTTGTCTCGGCACAGATGTTAATAGCTTCCATGTCGGTAAAACTTTAAGTTTATCTTTTTTCCCCTTTTTTTTCTTATTTTGTTCAATTATTATATTTCCTACCCCCATTTTCCCACTCTTAGTACGTACTTGATTTTTTTTCCAATTTGTGTACGTACTTGCGAACTGGTTTAATGCGCTTAACACTTTACACACTTTATGGGACTTTCACCCAAAGGAATATATCCTCTATAACACACTTTATGGGACTCGAACCCAAAGGACTTGAACCTAACACTTTTTGGGACTCGAACCCAAAGGACTTGAACCTATTTATGGGACTCGAACCCAAAGGACTTGAACCTAACACTTTATGGGACTCGAACCCAAAGGACTTTAACCTAACACTTCTGACTTTGAGAAAGTGTGATCACTTGAATTCTTACCTAAAGGATTCCGTCGGCACAAGGCCAGGATCACAGCGAATGCGCTAAGTCACTTCGTAACAGACAGAGCAAAAAGGTAAAAATCTTACCTGTGGCCACTTAGTTGCTCAGTCGTCCGAAAGCGACTCATCAGCCTAGACCGCTGTGATTTGGACCAAAGTGCTTTGGAATCCCATCCTCGTCGCCAGAATTGTTAACCCCTCGCTTCTGTGAGGAGGATCTACCCCTAACTTGGGGGTCAGGGTTCGCTGCTTTAGGAGACTAAACACGCCGGTCAGTCTATCACTTTCTCAGTAATACACAAAGTCAGAAACTGTAAAATAAGTAACGTTTTATTAAGGTACCTGGACTTCACTCTGAGAAACCCAATTGCGTTTGCACACAAGTATGCCTCCCAAAGAGTGAGCGCTTAGACTCATGGGGCTACAATATTTATAAATTTTCATAAATTGCAAGTCATCATGAGAATACAGAAAACTAGGCGATCACACGCTGCACAAGTCATTTGTTTCTTTTTACAGAGTTCTGTTTAAAATTCACTTTTGCTTTCAACAAAATTCGACCATGAGACTGTCTCCAACAATTATCTAAACATTCTGTTCCTGTCCTTTCTTATCTATGTGTACTGTATTCCCACAGTCCTGCATCAGTTTTTTACATTTAAACTATTCACTGCATGTCAAGTAGTCCATCATGCTTTGCGAATCATTGGTAAGGCAGTATGGGATTAATCCAGCTTAACAAAAGAGTTAACCTTTGTCCAATGTCCGGTCAGTAAATACAGGACAGAAAGTGTTAACCTTTGTCTAATGTCCGGTCAGTAAATACTGCACAGAAAGGGTTAGCCTTTGTACAATGTCCCATCAGTAAATACAGCACAGAAAGGGTTAAACTTTGTACAATGTACCGGTCAGTAAATACAGCACAGAAAGGGTTAACCTTTGTACAAAGTCCCATCAGTAAATGCAGCAAAGAAAGGGGTAACCATTGTACAATGTCCGGTCAGTAAACACAGCACAGGAAGGGTTAACCTTTGTACAATGTCTGGTCAGTAAATACAGCACAGAGAGTTTTAACCTGTGTACAATGTCCAGTAAGTAAATATAGCACAGAAAGGATAAACCTTTCTACAATGTCCTGTCAGTAAATACAGCACAGAAAGGGTTAACAATTGTACAATGTCCCGTCAGTAAATACAGCACAGAAAGGGTTAACCTTTGTCTAATGTCCCGTCAGTAAATACAGCTCAGAAAGGGTTAACATTTGTACAATGTCCCGTCATTAAATACAGCACAGAAAGGGTTAACCTTTGTCTAATGTCCTGTCATTAAATACAGCACAGAAAGGCTTAACATTTGTCGAATGTCCCGTCAGTAAGTACAGCACAGAAAGGGTTAACCTTTGTACAGTGTCTAGTCTGTAAATACAGCACAGAAAGGGTTCACTTTTGTAGAATCTCTGGTCAGTAAATACGGCACAGAAAGGGTTAACATTTGTACAATGTCCCGTCAGTAAATGCAGCACAGAAAGGGTTAATCGTTGTACAATGTCTGGTCAGTAAAAACAGCACAGAAAGGGTTAACCTTTGTCCAATGTCCCGGTCAGGAAATACAGCACAGAAAGAGTTAACCTTTGTACAATGTCCGGTCAGTAATTACAGCACAGAAAGAGTTAACCTTTGTACAATGTCCCATCAGTAAATACAACACAGAAAGGGTTACACTTTGTACAATGTCCGGTCAGTAAATACAGCACAGAAATGGTTAACGTTTGTACAATGTCCAGTCAGTAAATACAGCACAGAAATGGTTAACGTTTGTACAATGTCCAGTCAGTAAATACAGCACAGAAAGGGTTAACCTTTGTACAATGTCCAGTCAGTAAATACAGCACAGAAAGTGTTATTCAAGAAGGGTAGTAGGGAAAAACCGGGGAACTACAGGCCAGTGAGCCTAACATCAGTGGTAGGAAAATTACTGGAAAAAATCCTGAGGGACAAAATTTGTCTCCACTTGGAGAGGCAAGGATTAATCAGGGATAGTCAACATGGCTTTGTCAAGGGAAGATCATGTCTGACTAATTTGATTGAATTTTTTGAGGGGGTGACTAGGTGTGTGGATGAGGGTAACGCAGTGGATGTGGTATACATGGATTTCAGTAAGGCCTTCGATAAAGTCCCGCACAGGAGACTGGTCAAGAAGGTAAGAGCCCATGGAATCCAGGGTGCCTTGGCACATTGGATACAAAACTGGCTTAGTGGCAGAAGGCAGAGGGTGATGGTCGAAGGTTGTTTTTGTGACTGGAAACCTGTGGCCAGTGGGGTACCACAGGGATCGGTGCTGGGTCCCTTGCTGTTTGTGGTCTACATTAATGACTTGGATATGAATGTAAAGGGTATGATCAGTAAATTCGCGGATGATACTAAAATTGGTAGGGTGGTAAATAGCGAGGAGGGTAGCCTCAGTCTGCAGAACGATATAGATGGGTTGGTCAGATGGGCGGAACAGTGGCAAATGGAATTTAACCCGGAAAAGTGCGAGGTGATGCACTTTGGGGGGTCTAACAAGGCAAGGGAATACACAATGAAGGGAAAGACCCTAGGCAAGACGGAGGGTCAGAGGGATCTGGGTGTGCAGGTACACAGATCCCTGAAGGCGGCGGAACAGGTGGATAAGGTGGTAAAAAAGGCATATGGGATACTTGCCTTCATTAGCCGAGGCATTGAATATAAGAGCAAGGAGGTTATGATGGAGCTGTATAAAACACTGGTTAGGCCACAGCTGGAATACTGTGTGCAGTTCTGGTCGCCACACTACAGGAAAGATGTGATCGCATTAGAGAGGGTGCAGAGGAGGTTCACCAGGATGTTACCAGGGCTGGAGCGCTTCAGCTATGAAGAGAGACTGGGCAGATTGGGTTTGTTTTCCTTGGAGCAGAGGAGGCTGAGGGGGGACATGATTGAGGTGTACAAAATTGTGAGGGGCATAGATAGGATGGATGCTGAGGAGCTTTTCCCCTTAGTAGAGGGGTCAATAACTAGGGGGCATAGATTCAAGGTAAAGGGCGGGAGGTTTAGAGGGGATTTGAGAAAGAACTTTTTCACCCAGAGGGTGGTTGGAGTCTGGAACTCACTGCCTGAAAGGGTTGTGGAGGCAGAAACCCTCACAACATTTAAGAAGCATTTGGATGAGCATTTGAAATGCCATAGCATACAAGGCTACGGGCCAAATGCTGGAATATGGGATTAGATTAGACAGGGCTTGATGGCCGGCATGGACACGATGGGCCGAAGGGCCTCTATCCGTGCTGTATTACTCTATGACTCTATGACTCTATAATGTCTGGTCAGTAAATACAGCACAGAAAGGGTTAACCATTGTACAATGTCCCATCAGTAAGTACAGCACAGAAAGGGTTAACTGTAATGTCCGTGTGTAATTGAGACACGGACTACAGAAGTTGGTTATAACAGGTGTTTACTGAATGGAGACAAAACTGGAACTACTATACAAAGTTACTTCACAGGCTAATATACAGGGGTGGTCACTACTGGTACTGCAGTATACAGGGGCTGCAGAATATAGTTCCTTCTTCAAGGTACATACACTACAATTCCTCCCATTTTAGCTAAACAGTACATAACATTCGATTAATAATTAAATAACATATTTACAATTACAATTGCTATACATTAGCTGAAGTTAATCTATTATAAATTCAGTCTTTGAGGAGGCTTCCTGATTCTGTCCGGATAACGCCTCTTTGGGGTATCAGGTTCTTCTGGCAAAGTTGATTCGGGATCAACGTCGTTGTTTGGTTCGTCTGCTTCCAATATCACCGATTCTGAGGTAGATGCAATTGGTACTTCGGTTTCATCACCAGGTGTATAGGATCGTGGTGTAGATTTGATGTTTTCCAGTGACTCTAGAATCTGGTCAGCATGACGTCTTACAATGCTCTCTCCAACGTCCACGGTATACATTAGAGGTCCTTGCCGTGTGCAGATCGTTCCTGGCTGCCATTTCTCTGTGCGGTAGTCCCGGGCCAAAACTGGTTGACCTATCTTGAAACTCCTGGTTGGCCTTTCATTCATATTCTGAAACTGCCTGTTCTCCACATCTCTTCTGATGTTTGGCTTAACCAAATCCAAGCGGCATCTTAGTCTTCGATTGAAGAACATCATGGCTGGAGTTTGGTTGGTAACCGCATGTGTCGCATTCCGGTAGGCAGACAAGAAGTTATCCACCTTGTGTTGTAGGGGTATGTCTTCATTACACATTGCCTTGATAGCCTTCTTGAATGTTTGAACGAACCTCTCAGTCAATCCATTGGTGGCTGGATGATATGGGGCAGATGTGTAATGCTTAACACCATTGTTCTTTAAGAACCTCCGGAACTCTTCAGACACAAACTGTGGTCCATTGTCGGAGTAAATCTGTTCAGGCAGCCCATTTCTGGCGAATATGGTTCGTAAGACTGTGATAGTTTCTTCTGTGGTGGTTCAGGACATTTTTATTACCTCTGGCCACTTTGAATGTGCATCCACCGCAATTAAAAACATCGAGTCCATAAATGGACCAGCAAAATCAATGTGTACCCTTTGCCATGGAGATGAGGGCCACTCCCATGGATGTAGAGGGGCTTGTGGTGGGGCGTTTTGGACCTTCTGGCATCCTGTACAGCTCTTGGTCATCTCTTCGATTTCTCTATCGATTCCCGGCCACCACACAAACGCTCTGGCTAAGTTCTTCATTTTTAACCCTCCCAGATGACCCTCATGAAGCTCATTGAGCACTCTATCCTTCAATTTGGGTGGAATTACTACTCTGGATCCACACATCAAGGTTCCTCGACACACTGACAGCTGTTCTCTTCTCGGCGAGAATGCTGGCAACAGTGGTTCGCCATGTGCTGGCCATCCCTTCACCGTTAAATCATAGACCCAGGAGAGTGTCGGGTCATTTTGTGTTTCCTTTTCTATGTTTGCATTCGTCACAGGTAGACATTCGACTATGGTCGAGTGGAATATCTCCACAGGATCCACTGGAGGTGCTTCTTCCATCGTAGGCAATGGTAGGCGCGACAATCCATCAGCATTCCCATGCTGTTTAGTTCCTTTGTACTCGATGTCATATTGGTGTGCCCCTAGGAAAAGGGACCACCTCTGTAGCCGTTGTGCTGTCATTATCGGGACGCCTTTCTTAGGGTTGAAAATGGAGACAAGAGGTAGGTGATCAGTTAGTAGAGTAAATTTCTGACCGTGCAGGTAGTGATTGAACTTCTTCACCCCCCACACCAGGCTGAGGGCCTCTCTGTCAATCTGGGCGTAGTTACGCTCGGCTGCAGTTAACGAGCGTGACACAAAAGCTATCGGCCTCTCTGAACCATCAAGGGATTTATGTGACAGTACCGCTCCAACGCCGTAGGGAGACGCATCACACGCCAGTCTTATCGGTAGTGATGGGTTGTAGTGAGCCAATACTTCTCTTTAAGTGATCAGGCCTTTACACTTCTGAAAGGCCCGCTTACATTCATCGCTCCATTTCCATGCTACTCCAATTTGTAGTAGGGCGTTCAGTGGGTGCAGAATTGTGGACAAATTCGGCAAAAACTTATGGTAGTAATTCACCAATCCGAGGAATGACCTCAGTTGCGACACATTTTCAGGCGCTGGAGCCTTAACTACCACTTCAATTTTGTCAGGGGACTTATGTAACCCCTCTTCATCAATCACGTGGCCACAATACGATATTTGTTTCTTAAAAAACTCGCACTTGGGGCGATTGGCTCGTAGCCCATGTTCTCTTAGTCTTGTGAGCACCTGGTCTAGGTTGGCAAGGTGTTCACTGTCATTTTCACCAGTCACTAGGATGTCGTCCAAGTAACAATGAGTCCCCGGAATCCCTTGCAGGACTTGTTCCATCGCTCTTTGCCATATAGCCGGAGCTGATGCAACTCTGAATACCAGTCGACTATACTGGTAAAGACCTTTGTGAGTGTTTATCGTGAGATATTTCCTAAAGGATTCTTCAACCTCCATCTGCAAATATGCTTGCGCTCGGTCAATTTTTGTAAAACGTTTCCCTCCAGATAGTGAGGCGAAAATATCTTGTATCCTCGGAAGAGGATACTGTACTGTGTGAAGGACTGGGTTCACAGTCACCTTGAAGTCCCCACAGATGCGAACCTTCCTTGGCTCCTCAGACTTATTGTTTAACGTTATCTTCATGACAGGAACGATGGGTGTCACCCACTCGCTCCAGTCTACCTTAGTTAACACGCCTGCATTCTCCAGATTCTCCAGCTCTGCCTCGACGGCTGGGCGAATTGCATACGGTACCGGTCTTGCTTTGAGAAACTTAGGAATTGCATTCTCTTCTATTTTTATCGAGGCGGTTACGCCTTTAAGAGTTCCCAGTGCTTGTTGAAATACCTCTTTAGCGTTAGCCAAGATTTTTGACAATCGTCCAGGTGTGACGTCGTCATCCTTTTTACCAGCCACAGTCAGTGCCTGAATGGAGTGCCAGTCTAAACTTATCTTTCTGATCCATTCATGTCCCAATAACGGTGGTCCACCATCTTGCAGTATGTACAGATACAATTTCTGTATTTCCTTGCCGTTGTATTCGACAGGCACCCTTATTTTCCCTCTGGGGTATACTTTCTGCCCCGTATATGTCTTCAAGACAATGGATGTCTCTTTCAAGGGTATGTGTGAGAATAGCCGCTCGTAGTCTCGTCGATTCATGACGGTCAGGGCTGATCCTGTATCCAATTCCATTTTGACTTGGGACCCTGCTATCGTGAGGGTGACCCAAATGGTTCGGTGATCCTCTTTTGTGATTATGTTGTGTAGTTTGAAACAGCTTAGTCTCTTGTTCCCGGATTCACTATCGCTCTTCTGGTCTTCAGAACTACTGTCCGTCATCTTTTGTACTTTCCTGTACTTTTCCTTAGTAGTCTTTTTGTAGTCATTAGTTTTCTTCCTGGACCTGCAAACTCGTGCAATGTGTCCCATCTTTCTGCATTGCCTGCATGTTTTGTCCTTGGACCAGCAGTCCTTCTGGTCATGGGTTGTTCTGCCGCAGCGATAACATTTTTCAAATCCCCATGTCATTTCATGGGTGCCGTATTCCTGTGGCTTTTGCTGTAGTTCCGCAGCTCCCCTTGCTGCTGCTTCGTACGATACTGCCACGCTGAAAGCCTTATCTAGCGTCAGCTCTTTCTCTGAGAGTAACCTCTTCTGGGTTCCTTCACTCAGGAGTCCACAGACAAATTTGTCCCGCAGGGTATCTGCCAGTCCAGCTCCGAACTGGCAGTGCTTTGATAGCTTGCGTAGTTCCGTAAGGTAATCAGCATTGCTCTCATCTTTATGCTGATTTCTCTTGTGGAATTTAAATCTTTCTGCTATCAGTAGCGGTGTAGGATTTAGGTGTTCCTGTAGGATATCAACAATTTCGTTAAAACTCTTCTCCATCGGTTTGACTGGAGTAATCAGGTCCCGCAATAGGCCGTACGTTCTTGCACCCATTAAGTTTAGTAGTACCGATGTCTTTTTCTCATCGGCTACTTCATTTGCCTTGCAATATACTTCGACTCCTTCCACATACGTGGTCCAGTCTTCCATTGCATTATCGAAGGCAGTGATATTGCCAGTCTTCGGCATCTTGGAGATCTAAGATGGCGCCTCCCGCACTTTGCCTTCTTCCAAGATTGAACAAAATGGCGCCTCCCACGCTTTGCCTTCTTCCCCGCTGGATTAAGATGGCGCCTCCCACGCTTTCTGTCTTCTCCGCTGCTGCCAGCGCTGTTGCTGGCGTTTTTATGCCTTGATGGCGACGCCCTATGGTCTTCACGCGCTTCCCCCCGCGCTGCTGCTAACGCCGCTCTCCGCGGTCCCCGTGGCAAACTGCAGCTCCTCGCGGCTTTCTGCGCTTCTAATTTCTTTTATTTTAATTACTGTTCCCGTCGTCAGAGCAGACCCTATGGGACACTTCCCTCCCTCTTCTCGGGTCTGTACGCTGCCCGGCTTCGTAGCACCGGCCGCGCCCTGTGTGCTCCACGCTCTCTCTCTCTCTCTCCTCTTCCCGACAACGCTGCTCGGCCCCGTTGAAAAGCCACCCGATCGAGCTCCAGCCCGCCGCAGTCCAGGAAGGATCAGTGTACTACCTGCGACCAGCCCGATTAGCTGGAACACCATAGACTGGAGAACCAAGCCCAGCTCTCGACAGCCTCTCCTGCAAATCTTCGAATTCGATGAATCAGAGGGGGGTTGCCCACGGTCGACGCCCGTTTCCTCTGTCTGTTTTTTTTCTTTTCCTTTCTTTTTGGATTTCTTCCTTCTGGCTTCGACCTCCAATAACTTCGCTTCAGGGATGGATCCCCGTGAGGTGGTGCAGAACTGTAGGTAAGTTTGGATCTGTTCGTCGCCAATGTAATGTCCATGTGTAATTGAGACACGGACTGCAGGAGTTGGTTATAACAGGTGTTTACTGAATGGAGACAAAACTGGAACTACTATACAAAGTTACTACACAGGCTTAAATACAGGGGTGGTCACTACTGGTAATGCAGTATACAGGGGCTGCAGAATATTGTTCCTTCTACAAGGTAAATACACTACATTAACCTTTGTACAATGTCCCGTCAGTAAATACAGCACAGAAATGGTTAAACTTTGTACAATGTCCCGTCAGTAAATACAGCACAGAAAGAGTTAACCTTTGTCTAATGTCCCGTCAGTAAATACAGCACAGAATGGTTAACCTTTGTCCAATGTCCGGTCAGTAAATACAGCACAGAAAGGGTTAACCTTTGTCCAATGTCCGGTCAGTAAATACAGCACAGAAAGGGTTAACCTTTGTCCAATGTCCGGTCAGTAAATATGGCACAGAAAGAGTTAACCTTTGTCCAACGTCCGGTCAGTAAATACAGCACAGAAAGGGTTAATCTTTGTACAATGTCCGGTCAGTAAATACGGCACAGAAAGGGTTAACATTTGTACAATGTCCCGTCAGTAAATACAGCACAGAAAGGGTTAACCTTTGTACAATGTCTGGTCAGTAAATACAGCACAGAAAGTGTTAACCTTTGTCTAATGTCCCGTCAGTATGTACAGCACAGAAAGGGTTAACTTTTGTAGAATCTCTGGTCAGTAAATACAGCACAGAAAAGGTTAACCTTTGTACAATGTGCAGTCAATAAATACAGCACAGAATGTTTAACCTTTGTCCAATGTCCGGTCAGTAAATACAGCACAGAAAGTGTTAACCTTCGTCTAATGTCCGGTCAGTAAATACTGCACAGAAATTATTAACCTTTGTACAATGTCCGGTCAGTAAATACAGCACAGAAAGGGTTAACCTTTGTACCATGTTCCGTCAGTAAATACAGCACAGAAAGGGATAAACTTTGTACAATGTACCGGTCAGTAAATACAGCACAGAAAGGATTAACCTTTGTACAATGTCCCATCAGTAAATAGAGCGAAGGGGTTAACCTTTGTACAATGTCCTGTCAGTAAATACAGCACAGAAAGGGTTAACCATTGTACAATGTCCCATCAGTAAGTACAGCACAGAAAGGGTTAACCTTTGTCTAATGTCCCGTCAGTAAATACAGCTGAGAAAGGGTTAACCTTTGCAAAATGTCCCATCATTAAATGCAGCACAGAAAGGGTTAACCGTTGTACAATGTCTAGTCAGTAAATAAAGCACAGAAAGGGTTAACCTTTGTCTAATGGCCCAGTCAGTAAATACAGCACAGAAAGGGTTAACCTTTGTCTAATGGCCCAGTCAGTAAATACAGCACAGAAAGGGTTAACCATTGTACAATGTCCCGTCAGTAAGTACAGCACAGAAAGGGTTAACCTTTGTCTAATGTCCCATCAGAAAATACAGCTCAGAAAGGGTTAAACTTTGTACAATGTACCGGTCAGTAAATACAGCACAGAAAGGGTTAACCTTGGTATAATGTCCGGTCCATAAATACAGCACAGAAAGAGTTAAGATTTGTACAATGTCCGGTCAGTAAATACAGCACAGAAAGTGTTAACCTTTGTCCAATGTCCGGTCAGTAAATACAGCACAGAAAGAGTTAACCTTTGTCCAATGTCTGGTGAGTAAATACAGCACAGAAAGGGTTAACCGTTGTACAATGTCCGGTCAGTAAATACAGCACAGAGTTAACATTTGTACAATGTCCCGTCAGTAAATACAGCACAGAAAGTGTTAACCTTTGTCCAATGTCCGGTCAGTAAATACAGCACAGAAAGAGTTAACCTTTGTCCAATGTCCGGTCAGTAAATACAGCACAGAAAGTGTTAACCTTTGTCCAATGTCCGGTCAGTAAATACAGCACAGAAAGAGTTAACCTTTGTCCAATGTCTGGTGAGTAAATACAGCACAGAAAGGGTTAACCGTTGTACAATGTCCGGTCAGTAAATACAGCACAGAGTTAACATTTGTACAATGTCCCGTCAGTAAATACAGCACAGAAAGGGTTAACCTTTGTACAATGTCCGGTCAGTAAATACAGCACAGAAAGAGTTAACATTTGTACAATGTCCCGTCAGTAAATACAGCACAGAAAGGGTAAACCTTTGTACAATGTCCGGTCAGTAAATACGGCACAGAAAGGGTTAACATTTGTACAATGTCCCGTCAGTAAATACAGCACAGAAAGGGTTAACCTTTGTACAATGTCCGGTCAGCAAATACAGCACAGAAAGAGTTAACATTTGTACAATGTCCGGTCAGTAAATACAGCACAGAAAGGGTTACACTTTGTCTAATGTCCCGTCAGTATGTACAGCACAGAAAGGGTTAACCTTTGCACAGTGTCCAGTCAGTAAATACAGCACAGAAAGGGTTCACTTTTGTACAATGTCCCGTCAGTAAATGCAGCACAGAGAGGGTTAACCTTTGTATAATGCCTGGTCAGTAAATACAGCACAGAAAGGGTTAACCTTTGTGCAATGTCCGGTCAGTAAATACAGCACAGAAAGAGTTAATCTTTGTCTAATATCCCATCAGTAAATACAGCACAGAATGGTTAACCTTCGTCTAATGTCCGGTCAGTAAATACTGCACAGAAATTATTAACCTTTGTACAATGTCCATTCAGTCATTACAGCACAGAAAGGTTTAACCTTTGTACAATGTCCCATCAGTAAATACAGCACAGAAAGGGTTAATTTTTGTACAATGTCCAGTCAGTAAGTACAGCACAGAAAGGGTTAACCTTTGTGCAATGTCCGGTCAGTAAATACAGCACAGAAAGGATAAACCTTTCTACAATGTCCGGTCAGTAAATACAGCACAGAAAGGGTTAACCGTTGTACAATGTCCCGTCAGTAAGTACAGCACAGAAAGGGTTAACCTTTGTCTAATGTCCCGTCAGTAAATACAGCACAGAAAGGGTTAAACTTTGTACAATGTCCCATCAGTAAATATAGGACGGAAAGAGGTAACCTTTGTACAATGTCCCATCAGTAAATGCAGCACAGAAAGGGTTAACCTTTGTACAATATCCGGTCAGTAAATACAGCACAGAAAGGGTTAACGTTTGTACAATGTCCTGTCATTAATTGCAGCACAGAAATTGTTAACCTTCGTACAATGTCCGGTCAGTAAATACAGCACAGAAATGGTTAACCTATGTACAATGTCCCATCAGTAAATGCAGCACAGAAAGGGGTAACATTTGTACAATGTCCAGTCAGTAAATACAGCACAGAAAGTGTTAACCTTTGTACAATGTCTGGTCAGTAAATACAGCACAGAAAGGATAAACCTTTCTACAATGTCCTGTCAGTAAATACAGCACAGAAAACGTTAACCTTCGTCTAATGCCCGGTCAGTAAATACTGCACAGAAATTATTAACCTTTGTACATTGTCCGGTCAGTCATTACTGTAGTATATGTACTTTGCAGAAGGAACAATCTTCTGCAGCCCCTGTATACTGCAGTACCAGTAGTGACCACCCCTGTATATAAGCCTGTGTAGTAACTTTGCATAGTTAGTTCCAGTTTGTCTCCACTCAGTAAAGACCTGTTGTAACCAACTCCTGCAGTCCGTGTCTCAATTACACACGGACATAATACTGGCGACGAGCCGATCCGAACTTTCCTACAGTTCTGCACCACCTCATGGGGATCCATCCCTGAAGCGAAGTTGTTAGAGGTCGAGGCCAGAAGGAAGAAAGAAAAAAAAACAAACAGAAGAAACAGGCATCGACCGTGGGCAACCGCCTCTGATTCATCGGAGTTGAAGATTTGCAGGAGAGACTGTCGAGAGCGGGGCTTGGTTATCCTGTCTATGATGTTCCAGCTAATCGGGCTGGTGGCAGGTAGTACACTGATCCTTCCTGGGCTGCGGCGGGCTAGAGCTCGATCGGGTGGCTTTTCAACGGGGCCGAGCAGCGTTGTCGGGAAGAGGAGAGAGAGAGAGGGTGGAGCACACAGGGCACGGCCCGTGCTACGAAGCCGGGCAGCGTACAGACCCGAGAAGAGGGAGGAAAGTTTCCCGTAGGGTTGCTCTGACGACGTGAGAATAAAAGAAATTAGAAGCGCAGAAAGCCGCGAGGAGCTGCAGTTTGCCACGGGAACCGCGGAGAGCGGCATTAGCAGCAGCGCGGGGGGGAAGTGCGCAAAGACCATAGGGCGTCGCCATCAAGGCATAAAACGCCAGCAACAGTGCTAGCAGCAGCGGAGGAGATGGAAAGCGCGGGAGGCGCCATCCTAATCCAGCGGGGAAGAAGGCAAAGCGCGGGAGGCGCCACTTTGTTAAATCGGGGAAGAAGGCAAAGCGCGGGAGGCGCCATCTTAGATTTCCAAGATGCCGAAGACTGGCAATAACACTGCCTTCGATAATGCAATAGAAGACTGGACCACGTATGTGGAAAGAGTCGAAGTATATTGCAAGGCAAATGAAGTAGCCGATGAGAAAAATGCATCGGTACTACTAAACTTAATGGGCGCAAGAACGTACGGCCTATTGCGGAACCTGATCACTCCAGCCAAACCGATGGTGAAGAGTTTTAACGAAATTGTTGATATCCTAATTGTTGACACCTAAATCCTACACCGCTGCCGATAGCAGAAATATTTAAATTCCACAGGAGAAATCAGCATAAAGATGATAGCAATGCTGATTACCTTACGGAACTACGCAAGCTATCAAAGCACTGCCAGTTCGGAGCAGGACTGACAGATACTCTACGGGACAAATTTGTCTGTGGACTCCTGAGTGAAGGAACTCAGAAGAGGTTACTCTCAGAGAAAGAGCTGACGCTAGATAAGGCTTTCAGCATGGCAGTATCGTACGAAGCAGCAGCAAGGGGAGCTGCGGAAATACAGCAAAAGCCACAGGAATACGGCACCCACGAAATGACACGGGGATTTGAAAAATGTTATCGCTGCGGCAGAACAACCCATGACCAGAAGGACTGCTGGTCCAAGGACAAAATATGAAGGCAATGCGGAAAGATGGGACACATTGCACGAGTTTGCAGGTCTGGGAAGAAGACTAACAACAACAAAAAGTCTACTAAGGAACAGTACAGGAAAGTACAAAAGATGACGGACAGTAGTTCCGAAGACCAGAAGAGCAATAGTGAATCCGGGAACAAGAGACTAAGATGTCTCAAACTTCACAACGTAATCGCAAAAGAGGATCACCGAACCATTTGGGTCACCCTCACGATAGCAGGGTCCCAAGTCAAAATGGAATTGGATACAGGATCAGCCCTGACCGTCATGAATCAACGAGACTACGAGCGGCTATTCTCACACATACCCTTGAAAGAGACATCCATTATCTTGAAGACGTATACGGGGCAGAAAGTATACCCCAGAGGGAAAATAAGGGTGCCTGTCGAGTACAACGGCAAGGAAATACAGAAATTGTATCTGTACATACTACAAGATGGTGGGCCACTGTTATTGGGACGTGAATGGATCAGAAAGATAAGTTTAGACTGGCACTCCATTCAGGCACTGACGGTGGCTGGTAAAAAGAATGACGACGTCACACCTGGACGATTGTCAAAAATCTTAGCTAACGCCAAAGAGGTATTTCAACAAGAACTGGGAACTCTTAAAGGCGTAACCGCCTCGATAAAAATAGAAGAGAATGTAATTCCCAAGTTTTTCAAAGCAAGACCGGTACCGTATGCAATTCGCCCAGCCGTCGAGGCAGAGCTGGAGAATCTGGAGAATGCAGGTGTGTTATCTAAGGTAGACTGGAGCGAGTGGGCGACACCCATCGTTCCTGTCATGAAGAAAACGTTAAACAATAAGTCTGAGGAGCCAAGGAAGGTTCGCATCTGTGGGGGCTTCGAGGTGACCGTGAACCCAGTCCTTCACACAGTACAATATCCTCTCCCGAGGATAGAAGATATTTTCGCCTCACTATCTGGAGGGAAGCGTTTTACAAAAATTGACCAAGCACAAGCATATTTGCAGATGGAGGTTGAAGAATCCTCTAGGAAGTATCTCACGATAAACACTCACAAAGGTCTTTACCAGTATAATCGACTGGTATTCGGAGTAGCATCAGCTCCGGCGATATGGCAAAGAGCGATGGAACAAGTCCTGCAAGAGATTCCGGGGACTCAGTGTTACTTGGACAACATCCTAGTGACAGGTGAAGATGACAGTGAACACCTTGCCAACCTAGAGCAGGTGCTCACTAGACTAAGAGAACATGGGCTACGAGCCAATCGCCCCAAGTGCGAGTTTTTTAAGAAACAGATATCGTATTGTGGCCACGTGATTGATGAAGAGGGGTTACATAAGTCCCCTGACAAAATTGAAGCGGTGGTTAAGGCTCCAGCGCCTGAAAATGTGTCGCAACTGAGGTCATTCCTCGGATTGGTGAATTACTACCATAAGTTTTTGCCGAATTTGTCCACAATTCTGCAGCCACTGAATGCCCTACTACAAACTGGAGTAGCATGGAAATGGAGCGATGAATGTAAGCGGGCATTTCAGAAGAGTAAAGACCTAATCACTTCAAGAGAAGTATTGGCTCACTACAACCCATCACTACCGATAAGACTGGTGTGTGATGCGTCTCCCTACGGCATTGGAGCGGTACTGTCACATAAATTCCTTGATGGTTCAGAGAGGCCGATAGCTTTTGCGTCACGCTCGTTAACTTCAGCCGAGCGTAACTACGCCCAGATTGACAGAGAGGCCCTCAGCCTGGTGTGGGGGGTGAAGAAGTTCAATCACTACCTGCACGGTGAGAAATTTACTCTACTAACTGATCATCAACCTCTTGTCTCCATTTTCAACCCTCAGAAGGGCATCCCGATAATGACAGCACAACGGCTACAGAGGTGGTCCCTTTTCCTAGGGGCACACCAATATGACATCGAGTACAAAGGAACTAAACAGCATGGGAATGCTGATGGATTGTCGCGCCTACCATTGCCGACGGTGGAAGAAGCACCTGCAGTGGATCCTGTGGAGATATTCCACTCAACCATAGTCGAATGTCTACCTGTGACGAATGCAAACATAGAAAAGGAAACACGAAATGACCCGACACTCTCCTGGGTCTATGATTTAACGGTGAAGGGATGGCCAGCACATGGCGAACCACTGTTGCCAGCATTCTCGCGGAGAAGAGAACAGCTGTCAGTGTGCAGAGGAACCTTGATGTGTGGATCCAGAGTAGTAATTCCACCCAAATTGAAGGATAGAGTGCTCAATGAGCTTCATGAGGGTCATCTGGGACGGATAAAAATGAAGAACTTAGCCAGAGCGTTTGTGTGGTGGCCGGGAATCAATAGAGAAATCGAAGAGATGACCAAGAGCTGTACAGGATGCCAGAAGGTCCAAAACGCCCCACCACAAGCTCCTCTACATCCATGGGAGTGTTCCTCATCTCCATGGCAAAGGGTGCACATTGATTTTGCTGGTCCATTTATGGACTCGATGTTTTTAATTGCGGTGGATGCACATTCAAAGTGGCCAGAGGTAATAAAAATGTCCTCAACCACCACAGAAAAAACTATCACAGTCTTACGAACCATATTCGCCAGAAATGGGCTGCCTGAACAGATTTGCTCCGACAATGGACCACAGTTTGTGTCTGAAGAGTTCCGGAGGTTCTTAAAGAACAATGATGTTAAGCATTACACATCTGCCCCATATCAGCCAGCCACCAATGGATTGGCTGAGAGGTTCGTTCAAACATTCAAGAAGGCTATCAAGGCAATGTGTAATGAAGACATACCCCTACAACACAAGGTGGATAACTTCTTGTTTGCCTACCAGAATGCGACACATGCGGTTACCAACCAAACTCCAGCCATGATGTTCTTCAATCGAAGACTAAGATGCTGCTTGGAATTGGTTAAGCCAAACATCAGAAGAGATGTGGAGAACAGGCAGTTTCAGAATATGAATGAAAGGCCGAACAGGAGTTTTAAGATAGGTCAACCAGTTTTGGCCCGGGACTACCGCACAGAGAAATGGCAGCCAGGAACGATCTCCACACGGCAAGGACCCCTAATGTATACCGTGGATGTTGGAGAGAGCATAGTAAGACGCCATGCTGACCAGATTCTAGAGTCACTGGAAAACGTCAATTCCACACCACGATCCGATACACCTGGTGATGAAACCGAAGTACCAATTGCATCTACCTCACAATCGGTGATATTGGAAGCAGACAAACCAAACAACGACGTTGATCCCGAATCAACTTTGCCAGAAGAACCTGATACCCCAAAGAGGCGTTATCCAGACAGAATCAGGAAGCCTCCTCAAAGACTGAACTTATAATTGCTTAACTTCAGCTAATGTATCTAGCAACTGTAATTGTAAATATGTTATTTAATTATTAATCGAATGTTATGTACTGTTTAGCTAAAAGGGGAGGAATTGTAGTGTATGTACTTTGCAGAAGGAACTATATTCTGCAGCCCCTGTATACTGCAGTACCAGTAGTGACCACCCCTGTATATAAGCCTGTGTAGTAACTTTGAATAGTAGTTCCAGTTTGTCTCCACTCAGCAAAGACCTGTTGCAACCAACTCTTGCAGTCTGTGTCTCAATTACACACGGACATAATAATTACAGCACAGAGAGGGTTAACTTTTGTAGAATCTCTGGTCAGTAAATACAGCACAGAAACGGTTAACATTTGTATAATGTCCCATTAGTAAATGCAGCACAGAAAAGGTTAACTGTTGTACAATGTCTGGTCAGTAAATACAGCACAGAAAGGGTTAACCTTTGCCTAATGGTCCAGTCAGTAAAAACAGCACAGAAAGGGTTTACCTTTGTACAATATCCGGTCATTAAATGCAGCACAGAAATTGTTAAACTTCGTACGATGTCCCGTTCAGGAAATACAGCACAGAAAGCGTTAACCTTTGTACAATGTCTCATCAGTAAATACCGCACAGAAACGGTTAACCTTTGTACAATTTACAGTCAGTAAATACAGCACAGAAAGGGTTCACATTTGTCCATTGTCCTGTCAGTAAATACAGCACAGAGAGTGTTAACCTTCGTCTAATGTCTGGTCAGTAAATACTGCACAGAAATTATTAACGTTTGTACAATGTCCGGTCAGTAATTACAGCACAGAAAGGGTTAAACTTTGTACAATGTCCCATCAGTAAATACAGCACAGAAAGGGTTAAAGTTTGTACAATGTACCAGTCAGTAAATACAGCACAGAAAGGGTTAACCTTTGTACGATGTCCCATCAGTAAATGCAGAACAGAAAGGGGTAACCTTTGTACAATGTCCGGTCAGTAAATACAGCACAGAAAGTGTTAACCTTCATACAATGTCTGGTCAGTAAATACAGCACAGAGAGTTTTAACCTGTGTACAATGTCCAGTCAGTAAATATAGCACAGAAAGGATAAACCTTTCTACAATGTCCTGTCAGTAAATACAGCACATAAAGTGTTAACCATTGTACAATGTCACGTCAGTAAGTACAGCACAGAAAGGGTTAACCTTTGTCTAATGTCCCATCAGTAAATACAGCTCAGAAAGGGGTAACCTTTGTACAATGTCCCGTCATTAAATAAAGCACAGAAAGGGTTAAACTTTGTCTAATGTCCCATCCGTAAATACAGCACAGAAGGCTTAACTTTTGTCTAATGTCCCATCAGTAAGTACAGCACAGAAAGGGTTAACCTTTGTAAAGTGTCCAGTCTGTAAATAGAGCACAGAAAGGGTTAACTTTTGTAGAATCTCTGGTCAGTCAATACAGCACAGAAAGGTTAACAGTTGTACCATGTCCCGTCAGTAAATGCAGCACAGAAAGGGTTAACTGTTGTACAATGTCTGGTCAGTAAATACAGCACAGAAAGGGTTAACCTTTGTACAATGTCCGGTCATTAAATGCAGCACAGAAAGGGTTAACCTTTGCACAAAGTCCGGTGATTAAATACAGCACAGAAAGGGTTAACCTTTGTACACTCTCCGGTCAGTAAATACAGCACAGAAAGAGTTAACCTTTGTACAATGTCCCGTCAGTAAATACAGCACAGAAAGGGTTAACCTTTGTCCAATGGCCGGTCAGTAAATACAGCACAGAAAGGGTTAACCTTTGTCCAATGTCCGGTCAGTAAATACAGCACAGAAAGAGTTAACCTTTATCCAATGTCCGGTCAGTAAATACAGCACAGAAAGGGTTAACTTTTGTCCAATGTCCGGTCAGTAAATACAGCACAGAAAGAGTTAACCTTTGTCCAATGTCCAGTCAGTAAATACAGCACAGAAAGGGTTAACATTTATACAATGTCCCGTCAGTAAATACAGCACAGAAAGGGTTAACCTTTGTACAATGTCCGGTCAGTAAATGCGGCACAGAAAGGGTTAACATTTGTACAATGTCCCGTCAGTAAATACAGCACAGAAAGGGTTAACCTTTGTACAATGTCCGGTCAGTAAATACAGCACAGAAAGGGTTAACCTTTGTCTAAAGTCCCGTCATTAAATACAGCACAGAAAGGGTTAACTTTTGTCCAATGTCCGGTCAGTAAATACAGCACAGAAAGAGTTAACCTTTGTCCAATGTCCGGTCAGTAAATACAGCACAGAAAGTGTTAACCTTTGTACAATGTCCTGTCAGTAAATACAGCGCAGAAAGGGTTAACCTTTGTCTAATGTCCCATCATTAAATACAGCACAGAAAGGCTTAACCTTTGTCTAATGTCCCGTCAGTATGTACAGCACAGAAAGGGTTAACCTTTGCACAGTGTCCAGTCTGTAAATACAGCACAGAAAGGGTTAACTTTTGTACAATGTCCGGTCATTAAATGCAGCACAGAAATTGTTAAACTTCGTACAATGTCCCGTCAGGAAATACAGCACAGAAATTATTAACCTTTGCACAATGTCCGGTCAGTAAATACATCGCAGAAATGGTTAACGTTTGTGCAATGTCCAGTCAGTAAATACAGCACAGAAAGGGTTAACCTTTGTACAATGTCCAGTCAGTAAATACAGCACAGAAAGGGTTAACCTTTGTACAATGTCCAGTCAGTAAATACAGCACAGAAAGGGTTAACCATTGTACAATGTCCCGTTAGTAAGTACAGCACAGAAAGGGTTAAACTTTGTCTAATGTCCCGTCAGTAAATACAGCTCAGAAAGTGTTAACCTTTGTACAATGTCCCGTCGTTAAATACAGCACAGAAAGGGTTAACCTTTGTCTAATCTCCCGTCAGTAAATACAGCACAGAACGGCTGAACTTTTGTCTAATGTCCCGTCAGTAAATACAGCACAGAACGGCTGAACTTTTGTCTAATGTCCCGTCAGTAAGTACAGCACAGAAAGGGTTAACCTTTGTACAATGTCCAGTCAATAAATGCAGCACAGAAAGGGTTCACTTTTGTAGAATCTCTGGTTGGTAAATATGGCACAGCAAGGGTTAACATTTGTACAATGTCAGGTCAGTAAATACAGCACAGAAAGAGTTAACCTTTGTCTAATGACTCGTCAGTAAATACAGCACAGAATGGTTAACCTTTGTCCAATATCCGGTCAGTAAATACAGCACAGAAAGGGTTAACCTTCGTCTAATGTCCGGTCAGTAAATACAGCATGGAAAGGGTTAACCTTTGTACAATGTCCGGTCAGTAAATACAGCACAGAAAGAGTTAACCTTTGTACAATGTCCCGTCAGTAAATACAGCACAGAAAGGGTTAAACTTTGTACAATGTCCCATCAGTAAATGCAGCAGAGAAAGGGTTAAACATTGTACAATGTCCGGACAGTAAATGCGGCACAGAAAGGGTTAACATTTGTACAATGTCCCGTCAGTAAGTGCAGCACAGAAAGGGTTAACCTTTGTACAATGTCCGGTCAGTAAATACAGCACAGAAAGGGTTAACCTTTGTCTAAAGTCCCGTCATTAAATACAGCACAGAAAGGGTTAACTTTTGTCCAATGTCCGGTCAGTAAATACAGCACAGAAAGAGTTAACCTTTGTCCAATGTCCGGTCAGTAAATACAGCACAGAAAGGGTTAACTTTTGTACAATGTCCCGTCAGTAAATACAGCACAGAAAGTGTTAACCTTTGTACAATGTCCTGTCAGTAAATACAGCGCAGAAAGGGTTAACCTTTGTCTAATGTCCCGTCATTAAATACAGCACAGAAAGGCTTAACCTTTGTCTAATGTCCCGTCAGTATGTACAGCACAGAAAGGGTTAACCTTTGCACAGTGTCCAGTCTGTAAATACAGCACAGAAAGGGTTAACTTTTGTAGAATCTCTGGTCAGTAAATACAGCACAGAAAGAGTTAACATTTGTACAATGTCCCGTCAGTAAATACAGCACGGAAAGGGTTAACCTTTGTACAATGTCTGGTCATTAAATGCAGCACAGAAATTGTTAAACTTCGTACAATGTCCCGTCAGGAAATGCAGCACAGAAAGTGTTAACCTTTGTACAATGTCTCATCAGTAAATACAGCACAGAAAGGGTTAACCTTTGTACAATGTCCAGTCAGTAAATACAGCACAGAAAGGGTTAAACTTTGTCCAATGTCCAGTCAGTAAATACAGCACAGAAAGTGTTAACCTTCGTCTAATGTCCGGTCAGTAAATACTGCACAGAAATTATTAACCTTTGCACAATGTCCGGTCAGTAAATACAGCACAGAAATGGTTAACGTTTGTGCAATGTCCAGTCAGTAAATACAGCACAGAAAGGGTTAACCTTTGTACAATGTCCTGTCAGTAAATACAGCACAGAAAGGGTTAACCTTTGTACAATGTCCCGTTAGTAAGTACAGCACAGAAAGGGTTAAACTTTGTCTAATGTCCCGTCAGTAAATACAGCTCAGAAAGTGTTAACCTTTGTACAATGTCCCATCATTAAATACAGCACAGAAAGGGTTAACCTTTGTCTAATGTCCCGTCAGTAAATACAGCACAGAAAGGGTTAACCTTTGTCTAATGTCCCGTCAGTAAATACAGCACAGAACGGCTGAACTTTTGTCTAATGTCCCGTCAGTAAGTACAGCACAGAAAGGGTTAACCTTTGTACAATGTCCAGTCAATAAATGTAGCACAGAAAGGGTTCACTTTTGTAGAATCTCTGGTTGGTAAATATGGCACAGCAAGGGTTAACATTTGTACAATGTCAGGTCAGTAAATACAGCACAGAAAGAGTTAACCTTTGTCTAATGACTCTGTCAGTAAATACAGCACAGAATGGTTAACCTTTGTCCAATATCCGGTCAGTAAATACAGCACAGAAAGGGTTAACCTTCGTCTAATGTCCGGTCAGTAAATACAGCATGGAAAGGGTTAACCTTTGTACAATGTCCCGTCAGTAAATACAGCACAGAAAGGGTTAAACTTTGTACAATGTCCCATCAGTAAATGCAGCAGAGAAAGGGTTAAACATTGTACAATTTCACGTCACTAAATACAGCACAGAATGGGTTAACCTTGGTATAATGTCTGGTCAGTAAATACAGCACAGAATGGTTAACATTTGTACAATGTCCGCGTCAGTAAATACAGCACAGAAAGGGTTAACCTTTGTCTAATGACTCGTCAGTAAATACAGCATAGAATGGTTAACCTTTGTCTAATGTCCTGTCAGTAAGTGCAGCACAGAAAGGGTTAACCTTTGTACAGTGTCCAGTCTGTAAATACAGCACAGAAAGAGTTAACCATTGTACAATGTCCGGTCAGTAAGTACAGCACAGAAAGAGTTAACCTTTGTCTAATGTCCTGTCAGTAAGTACAGCACAGAAAGGGTTAACTTTTGTACAGTGTCCAGTCTGTAACGTACAGCACAGTAAGGGTTAACGATTGTACAATGTCCCGGTCAGTAAATACAGCACATACAACATACAGTAAATACAACACACAGAAAGGGTTAGCCGGTGCTCAATGGATCTTTTACAGTAAGGAGCAGTCGACGGTCCAAGCCTGTAAGAACACGTTAAACGAGTTGCGGGACTGTGTTGGTGCAGCAAGACGTCGCAGTATATCACCGAGCCCTCCTTGTTGATTTGTTTTCCAATTTCAGAATCTTAGCTGCGGAACAGCAGACGCTGGTGTCATAATGGGGGGCTGGGGCAACCTGCCAAGTCACGGCATTCACCTGAGCCACGCCCAATCAACTGGCACTCGGCTGGAATGTTTCCCTGGAGGTTTCATCACATGACCTCGCCCCTCCAGCCCACACCACTCAATCAGCCTTTTTTTACCATCTATATATATAAAACGGTATGTCTCTCTGTCTGTCTCTCTGTCTGTCTCTCTGTCCGGTCTCTCTCT
>NC_140989.1:191320652-191347264 GCF_052327205.1 Somniosus microcephalus
AGAGCGACTGGGGGGGCAAGAGAGAGCGACTGGGGGGGAAAGAGAGAGCGACTGGGGGGGGGCAAGAGAGAGCGACTGGGGGGGAAAGAGAGAGCGACTGGGGGGGGCAAGAGAGAGCGACTGGGGGGGGCAAGAGAGAGCGACTGGGGGGGAAAGAGAGAGCGACGGGGGGGAAGAGAGAGTGACTGGGCGGGAGGAGAGAGCGACTGGGGGGGGAAGAGAGAGCGACTGGGGGGAAGAGAGAGCGACTGTGGGGGGAAGAGGGAGCGATTGGGGGGGAAGAGAGAGCGACTGGGGGGGAAGAGAGAGCGATTGGGGGGAAGACAGAGCGAATGGGGGGGAAGAGAGAGCGACTGGCGGGGAGAGAGAGCGACTGGGGGGTAAGAGAGATCGACTGGGGGGGAAAGAGAGAGCGACGGGGGGAAGAGAGAGCGACTGGGGGGAAGAGAGAGAGCGACTGGGGGAATGAGAGAGAGCGACTGGGGGGGAAGAGAGAGAGCGACTGGGGGGAAGAGAGAGAGCGACTGGGGGGAAGAGAGAGAGCGACTGGGGGGAAGAGAGAGAGCGACTGGGGGGAAGAGAGAGAGCGACTGGGGGGAAGAGAGAGAGCGACTGGGGGGAAGAGAGAGAGCGACTGGGGGGAAGAGAGAGAGCGACTGGGGGGAAGAGAGAGAGCGACTGGGGGAAGAGAGAGAGCGACTGGGGGGAAGAGAGAGAGCGACTGGGGGGAAGAGAGAGAGCGACTGGGGGGAAGAGAGAGAGCGACTGGGGGGAAGAGAGAGAGCGACTGGGGGGGAAGAGAGAGAGCGACTGGGGGGAAGAGAGAGAGCGACTGGGGGGAAGAGAGAGAGCGACTGGGGGGAAGAGAGAGAGCGACTGGGGGGAAGAGAGAGAGCGACTGGGGGGAAGAGAGAGAGCGACTGGGGGGAAGAGAGAGAGCGACTGGGGGGAAGAGAGAGAGCGACTGGGGGGAAGAGAGAGAGCGACTGGGGGGAAGAGAGAGAGCGACTGGGGGGGAAGAGAGAGAGCGACTGGGGGGAAGAGAGAGAGCGACTGGGGGGAAGAGAGAGAGCGACTGGGGGGAAGAGAGAGAGCGACTGGGGGGAAGGGGGGGAAGACGGGGGGAAGGGTGGGAAGGGGAGGGGGGAAGGGGGGAGGGTGAGAGACTGGGGAGGAGTGTGATGGGGGGGTAGTGTGAGGGAGGGGGGGAGTGCAGCGACTGGGGGGGAAGAGGGAGCGACTGGGGGGGAAGAGAGAGCGACTGGGGGGAAGAGAGAGAGCGACTGGGGGGGAAGAGAGAGAGCGACTGGGGGGGAAGAGAGAGAGCGACGGGGGAAGAGAGAGAGCGACAGGGGGGGAAGAGAGAGAGCGACTGGGGGGAAGAGAGAGAGCGACTGGGGGGGAAGAGAGAGAGCGACTGGGGGGAAGAGAGAGAGCGACTGGGGGGAAGAGAGAGAGCGACTGGGGGGAAGAGAGAGCGACTGGGGGGGAAGAGAGAGCGACTGGGGGGGAAGAGAGAGCGACTGGGGGGGAAGAGAGAGCGACTGGGGGGGAAGAGAGAGCGACTGGGGGGGAAGAGAGAGCGACTGGGGGGGAAGAGAGAGCGACTGGGGGGGAAGAGAGAGCGACTGGGGGGGAAGAGAGAGCGACTGGGGGGGAAGAGAGAGCGACTGGGGGGGAAAGAGAGAGCGACTGGGGGGGAAGAGAGAGAGCGACTGGGGGGAAGAGAGAGAGCGACTGGGGGGAAGAGAGAGAGCGACTGGGGGGAAGAGAGAGAGCGACTGGGGGGAAGAGAGAGAGCGACTGGGGGGAAGAGAGAGAGCGACTGGGGGGAAGAGAGAGAGCGACTGGGGGGAAGAGAGAGAGCGACTGGGGGGAAGAGAGAGAGCGACTGGGGGGAAGAGAGAGAGCGACTGGGGGGGAAGAGAGAGAGCGACTGGGGGGGAAGAGAGAGAGCGACTGGGGGAAGAGAGAGAGCGACTGGCGGGAAATGAGAGAGCGACTGGGGGGAAGAGAGATAGCGACTGGGGGGAAGAGAGAGAGCGACTGGGGGGAGAGAGAGAGCGACTGGGGGGAGAGAGAGAGCGACTGGGGGGAAGGGGGGGAAGACGGCGGGAAGAAGGGGAGAAGGGTGGGAAGGGGAGGGGGGAAGGGGGGAGGGTGAGAGACTGGGGAGGAGTGTGAGGGTGGGGGTAGTGTGAGGGAGAGGGGGGGGAGTGTGAGGGAGAGGGGGGAGTGCAGCGACTGGGGTGGAAGAGGGAGCGACTGGGGGGAAGAGAGAGCGACTGGGGGGGAAGAGAGAGCGACTGGAGGGAAGAGAGAGCGACTGGGGGGGCAAGAGAGAGCGACTGGGGAGGAAAGAGAGAGCGACTGGGGAGGAAAGAGAGAGCGACTGGGGGGGGACGAGAGAGCGACTGGGGGGGAAGAGAGAGCGACTGGGGGGGAAGAGAGAGCGACGGGGGGGCAAGAGAGAGCGACGGGGGGGGAAGAGAGTGCGACGGGGGGGAAGAGAGAGCAACTGCGGGGGGAAGAGAGAGCGACTGGGGGGGAAGAGAGAGCGACGGGGGGGCAAGAGAGAGCGACGGGGGGGGAAGAGAGTGCGACTGGGGGGGAAGAGAGAGCGACTGGGGGGGGAAGAGAGAGCGACTGGGGGAAGAGGGGGGGAAGACGGGGAAGAAGGGGGGAAGGGTGGTAAGGGGAGGGGGGAGGGGGAGTGACTGGGGGGGGAGTGTGAGGGAGGAGGGGATAGTTTGAGGGAGAGGGGGGGAGTGTGAGGGTGGGGGGAGTGTGAGGGAGAGTGGGGGAGTGGAGCGACTGGGGGGGAAGAGAGAGCGACTGGGGGGGCAAGAGAGAGCGACTGGGGGGGAAAGAGAGAGCGACTGGGGGGGGCAAGAGAGAGCGACTGGGGGGGAAAGAGAGAGCGACTGGGGGGGGCAAGAGAGAGCGACTGGGGGGGGCAAGAGAGAGCGACTGGGGGGGAAAGAGAGAGCGACGGGGGGGAAGAGAGAGTGACTGGGCGGGAGGAGAGAGCGACGGGGGGGGAAGAGAGAGCGACTGGGGGGGAAGAGAGAGCGACTGTGGGGGGAAGAGGGAGCGATTGGGGGGGAAGAGAGAGCGACTGGGGGGGAAGAGAGAGCGATTGGGGGGAGAGAGAGCGACTGGGGGGTAAGAGAGATCGACTGGGGGGGAAAGAGAGAGCGACGGGGGGAAGAGAGAGCGACTGGGGGAAGAGAGAGAGCGACTGGGGGAATGAGAGAGAGCGACTGGGGGGGAAGAGTGAGAGCGACTGGGGGAAGAGAGAGAGCGACTGGGGGGAAGAGAGAGAGCGACTGGGGGGAAGAGAGAGAGCGACTGCGGGGAAGAGAGAGAGCGACTGGGGGGAAGAGAGAGAGCGACTGGGGGGAAGAGAGAGAGCGACTGGGGGGAAGAGAGAGAGCGACTGGGGGGAAGAGAGAGAGCGACTGGGGGGAAGAGAGAGAGCGACTGGGGGGGAAGAGAGAGAGCGACTGGGGGGAAGAGAGAGAGCGACTGGGGGAAGAGAGAGAGCGACTGGGGGGAAGAGAGAGAGCGACTGGGGGGAAGAGAGAGAGCGACTGGGGGGAAGAGAGAGAGCGACTGGGGGGAAGAGAGAGAGCGACTGGGGGGAAGAGAGAGAGCGACTGGGGGGGAAGAGAGAGAGCGACTGGGGGGAAGAGAGAGAGCGACTGGGGGGAAGAGAGAGAGCGACTGGGGGGAAGAGAGAGAGCGACTGGGGGGAAGGGGGGGAAGACGGGGGGAAGGGTGGGAAGGGGAGGGGGGAAGGGGGGAGGGTGAGAGACTGGGGAGGAGTGTGATGGGGGGGTAGTGTGAGGGAGAGGGGGGGAGTGCAGCGACTGGGGGGGAAGAGGGAGCGACTGGGGGGGAAGAGAGAGCGACTGGGGGGGAAGAGAGAGAGCGACTGGGGGGGAAGAGAGAGAGCGACTGGGGGGGAAGAGAGAGAGCGACGGGGGAAGAGAGAGAGCGACAGGGGGGGAAGAGAGAGAGCGACTGGGGGGAAGAGAGAGAGCGACTGGGGGGGAAGAGAGAGAGCGACTGGGGGGAAGAGAGAGAGCGACTGGGGGGGAAGAGAGAGAGCGACTGGGGGGAAGAGAGAGCGACTGGGGGGGGAAGAGAGAGCGACTGGGGGGGAGGAGAGAGCGACTGGGGGGGAAGAGAGAGCGACTGGGGGGGAAGAGAGAGCGACTGGGGGGGAAGAGAGAGCGACTGGGGGGAAGAGAGAGCGACTGGGGGGGAAGAGAGAGCGACTGGGGGGGAAGAGAGAGCGACTGGGGGGGAAGAGAGAGCGACTGGGGGGGAAAGAGAGAGCGACTGGGGAGGAAGAGAGAGAGCGACTGGGGGGAAGAGAGAGAGCGACTGGGGGGAAGAGAGAGAGCGACTGGGGGGGAAGAGAGAGAGCGACTGGGGGGGAAGAGAGAGAGCGACTGGGGGGAAGAGAGAGAGCGACTGGGGGGAAGAGAGAGAGCGAGTGGGGGGAAGAGAGAGAGCGACTGGGGGAACAGAGAGAGCGACTGGGGGGAAGAGAGAGAGCGACTGGGGGGGAAGAGAGAGAGCGACTGGGGGGAAGAGAGAGAGCGACTGGGGGGAAGAGAGAGAGCGACTGGGGGGAAGAGAGAGAGCGACTGGGGGGAAGAGAGAGAGCGACTGGGGGGAAGAGAGAGAGCGACTGGGGGAAGAGAGAGAGCGACTGGGGGGAAGAGAGAGAGCGACTGGGGGAAGAGAGAGAGCGACTGGGGGGAAGAGAGAGAGCGACTGGGGGGAAGAGAGAGAGCGACTGGGGGGAAGAGAGAGAGCGACTGGGGGGAAGAGAGAGAGCGACTGGGGGGAAGAGAGAGAGCGACTGGGGGGAAGAGAGAGAGCGACTGGGGGGGAAGAGAGAGAGCGACTGGGGGGAAGAGAGAGAGCGACTGGGGGGAAGAGAGAGAGCGACTGGGGGGGAAGAGAGAGAGCGACTGGGGGGAAGAGAGAGAGCGACTGGGGGGAAGAGAGAGAGCGACTGGGGGGAAGAGAGAGAGCGACTGGGGGGAAGAGAGAGAGCGACTGGGGGGAAGAGAGAGAGCGACTGGGGGGGAAGAGAGAGAGCGACTGGGGGGAAGAGAGAGAGCGACTGGGGGGAAGAGAGAGAGCGACTGGGGGAAGAGAGAGAGCGACTGGGGGGCAAGAGAGAGAGCGATTGGGGGGGAAGCGAGGGAGCGACTGGGGGGGAAGAGAGAGAGCGACCTGGGGGGGAAGAGAGGGAGCGACTGGGGGGAAGAGAGAGAGCGACTGGGGGAATGAGAGAGAGCGACTGGGGGAATGAGAGAGAGCGACTGGGGGGGAAGAGAGAGAGCGACTGGGGGGAAGAGAGAGAGCGACTGGGGGGAAGAGAGAGAGCGACTGGGGGGAAGAGAGAGAGCGACTGGGGGAAGAGAGAGAGCGACTGGGGGGAAGAGAGAGAGCGACTGGGGGGAAGAGAGAGAGCGACTGGGGGGAAGAGAGAGAGCGACTGGGGGGAAGAGAGAGAGCGACTGGGGGGAAGAGAGAGAGCGACTGGGGGGAAGAGAGAGAGCGACTGGGGGGGAAGAGAGAGAGCGACTGGGGGGAAGAGAGAGAGCGACTGGGGGGAAGAGAGAGAGCGACTGGGGGGAAGAGAGAGAGCGACTGGGGGGAAGAGAGAGAGCGACTGGGGGGAAGAGAGAGAGCGACTGGGGGGAAGAGAGAGAGCGACTGGGGGGAAGAGAGAGAGCGACTGGGGGGAAGAGAGAGAGCGACTGGGGGGAAGAGAGAGAGCGACTGGGGGGAAGAGAGAGAGCGACTGGGGGAAGAGAGAGAGCGACGGGGGGGAATAGAGAGAGCGACTGGGGGGAAGAGAGAGAGCGACTGGGGGGAGCGACGGGGGGAAGAGAGAGAGCGACTGTGGGGAAGAGAGAGAGCGACTGGCGGGAAATGAGAGAGCGACTGGGGGGAAGAGAGATAGCGACTGGGGGGAAGAGAGAGAGCGACTGGGGGAGAGAGAGAGCGACTGGGGGGGAAGGGGGGGAAGACGGGGGGAAGGGTGGGAAGGGGAGGGGGGAAGGGGGGAGGGTGAGAGACTGGGGAGGAGTGTGATGGGGGGTAGTGTGAGGGAGAGGGGGGGAGTGTGAGGGAGGGGGGAGTGTGAGGGAGAGGGGGGGAGTGCAGTGACTGGGGGGGAAGAGGGAGCGACTGGGGGAGGGAAGAGAGAGCGACTGGGGGGGAAGAGAGAGAGCGACTGGGGGGGGAAGAGAGAGAGCGACTGGGGGGGAAGAGAGAGAGCGACTGGGGGAAGAGAGAGAGCGACTGGGGGAAGAGAGAGAGCGACAGGGGGGGAAGAGAGAGAGCGACTGGGGGGAAGAGAGAGAGCGACTGGGGGGAAGAGAGAGAGCGACTGGGGGGAAGAGAGAGAGCGACTGGGGGGAAGAGAGAGAGCGACTGGGGGGAAGAGAGAGAGCGACTGGGGGGAAGAGAGAGAGCGACTGGGGGGAAGAGAGAGAGCGACTGGGGGGAAGAGAGAGAGCGACTGGGGGGAAGAGAGAGAGCGACTGGGGGGAAGAGAGAGAGCGACTGGGGGGAAGAGAGAGAGCGACTGGGGGGAAGAGAGAGAGCGACTGGGGGGAAGAGAGAGAGCGACTGGGGGGGAAGAGAGAGAGCGACTGGGGGGAAGAGAGAGAGCGACTGGGGGGAAGAGAGAGAGCGACTGGGGGGAAGAGAGAGAGCGACTGGGGGGAAGAGAGAGAGCGACTGGGGGGGAAGAGAGAGAACGACTGGGGGGGGAAGAGAGAGAGCGACTGGGGGGGAAGAGAGAGAGCGACTGGGGGGGAAGAGAGAGAGCGACTGGGGGGGAAGAGAGAGAGCGACTGGGGGGGAAGAGAGAGAGCGACTGGGGGGGAAGAGAGAGAGCGACTGGGGGGGAAGAGAGAGAGCGACTGGGGGGGAAGAGAGAGAGCGACTGGGGGGGAAGAGAGAGAGCGACTGGGGGGGAAGAGAGAGAGCGACTGGGGGGGAAGAGAGAGAGCGACTGGGGGGGAAGAGAGAGAGCGACGGGGGGGAAGAGAGAGAGCGACTGGGGGAAAAGAGAGAGCGACTGGGGGGAAGAGAGAGAGCTACTGGGGGGAAGAGAGAGAGCGACTGGGGGGAAGAGAGAGAGCGACTGGGGGGAAGAGAGACAGCGACTGGGGGGGAAGAGAGAGAGCGACTGGGGGGGAGAGAGAGAGCGAATGGGGGGGAAGAGAGAGAGCGACTGGGGGGAAGAGAGAGAGCGACTGGCGGGAAATGAGAGAGCGACTGGGGGGAAGAGAGATAGCGACTGGGGGGAAGAGAGAGAGCGACTGGGGGAGAGAGAGAGCGACTGGGGGGAAGGGGGGGGAAGACGGGGGGAAGAAGGGGGAAGGGTGGGAAGGGGAGGGGGGAAGGGGGGGAGGGTGAGAGACTGGGGAGGAGTGTGATGGGGGGTAGTGTGAGGAGAGGGGGGGAGTGTGAGGGAGGGGGGAGTGTGAGGGAGAGGGGAGGAGTGCAGCGACTGGGGGGGAAGAGGGAGCGACTGGGGTGGAAGAGAGAGTGACTGGGGGGGAAGAGAGAGAGCGACGGGGGCAAGAGAGAGAGCGACTTGGGGGAAAGAGAGAGAGCGACTGGCGGGGAAGAGAGAGAGCGACTGGGGGGGAAGAGAGAGAGCGACTGGGGGGCAAGAGAGAGAGCGATTGTGGGGGAAGCGAGGGAGCGACTGGGGGGGAAGAGAGAGAGCGACTGGGGGGGAAGAGAGGGAGCGAGTGGGGGGAAGAGAGAGAGCGACTGGGGGGAAGAGAGAGAGCGACTGGGGGGATGAGAGAGAGCGACTGGGGGGGAAGAGAGAGAGCGACTGGGGGGAAGAGAGAGAGCGACTGGGGGGAAGAGAGAGAGCGACTGGGGGGAAGAGAGAGAGCGACTGGGGGGAAGAGAGAGAGCGACTGGGGGAAGAGAGAGAGCGACTGGGGGGAAGAGAGAGAGCGACTGGGGGGAAGAGAGAGAGCGACTGGGGGGAAGAGAGAGAGCGACTGGGGGGAAGAGAGAGAGCGACTGGGGGGGAAGAGAGAGAGCGACTGGGGGGAAGAGAGAGAGCGACTGGGGGGAAGAGAGAGAGCGACTGGGGGGAAGAGAGAGAGCGACTGGGGGGAAGGGGGGGAAGACGGGGGGAAGGGTGGGAAGGGGAGGGGGGGAAGGGGGGAGGGTGAGAGACTGGGGAGGAGTGTGATGGGGGGGTAGTGTGAGGGAGAGGGGGGGAGTGCAGCGACTGGGGGGGAAGAGGGAGCGACTGGGGGGGAAGAGAGAGCGACTGGGGGGGAAGAGAGAGAGCGACTGGGGGGGAAGAGAGAGAGCGACTGGGGGGGAAGAGAGAGAGCGACGGGGGAAGAGAGAGAGCGACAGGGGGGGAAGAGAGAGAGCGACTGGGGGGAAGAGAGAGAGCGACTGGGGGGGAAGAGAGAGAGCGACTGGGGGGAAGAGAGAGAGCGACTGGGGGGGGAAGAGAGAGAGCGACTGGGGGGAAGAGAGAGCGACTGGGGGGGGAAGAGAGAGCGACTGGGGGGGAAGAGAGAGCGACTGGGGGGGAAGAGAGAGCGACTGGGGGGGAAGAGAGAGCGACTGGGGGGGAAGAGAGAGCGACTGGGGGGGAAGAGAGAGCGACTGGGGGGGAAGAGAGAGCGACTGGGGGGGAAAGAGAGAGCGACTGGGGGGGAAAGAGAGAGCGACTGGGGGGAAGAGAGAGAGCGACTGGGGGGAAGAGAGAGAGCGACTGGGGGGAAGAGAGAGAGCGACTGGGGGGAAGAGAGAGAGCGACTGGGGGGAAGAGAGAGAGCGACTGGGGGGAAGAAAGAGAGCGACTGGGGGGAAGAGAGAGAGCGACTGGGGGGAAGAGAGAGAGCGACTGGGGGGAAGAGAGAGAGCGACTGGGGGGGAAGAGAGAGAGCGACTGGGGGGGAAGAGAGAGAGCGACTGGGGGAAGAGAGAGAGCGACTGGCGGGAAATGAGAGAGCGACTGGAGGGAAGAGAGATAGCGACTGGGGGGGAAGAGAGAGAGCGACTGGGGGGAGAGAGAGAGCGACTGGGGGGAGAGAGAGAGCGACTGGGGGGAAGGGGGGGAAGACGGCGGGAAGAAGGGGAGAAGGGTGGGAAGGGGAGGGGGGAAGGGGGGAGGGTGAGAGACTGGGGAGGAGTGTGAGGGTGGGGGTAGTGTGAGGGAGAGGGGGGGGAGTGTGAGGGAGAGGGGGGAGTGCAGCGACTGGGGTGGAAGAGGGAGCGACTGGGGGGGAAGAGAGAGCGACTGGGGGGGAAGAGAGAGCGACTGGAGGGAAGAGAGAGCGACTGGGGGGGCAAGAGAGAGCGACTGGGGAGGAAAGAGAGAGCGACTGGGGAGGAAAGAGAGAGCGACTGGGGGGGGACGAGAGAGCGACTGGGGGGGAAGAGAGAGCGACTGGGGGGGAAGAGAGAGCGACGGGGGGGCAAGAGAGAGCGACGGGGGGGGAAGAGAGTGCGACGGGGGGGAAGAGAGAGCAACTGCGGGGGGAAGAGAGAGCGACTGGGGGGGAAGAGAGAGCGACGGGGGGGCAAGAGAGAGCGACGGGGGGGGAAGAGAGTGCGACTGGGGGGGAAGAGAGAGCGACTGGGGGGGGAAGAGAGAGCGACTGGGGGGAAGAGGGGGGGAAGACGGGGGAAGAAGGGGGGAAGGGTGGTAAGGGGAGGGGGGGAGGGGGAGTGACTGGGGGGGGAGTGTGAGGGAGGAGGGGATAGTTTGAGGGAGAGGGGGGGAGTGTGAGGGTGGGGGGAGTGTGAGGGAGAGTGGGGGAGTGGAGCGACTGGGGGGGGAAGAGAGAGCGACTGGGGGGGCAAGAGAGAGCGACTGGGGGGGAAAGAGAGAGCGACTGGGGGGGGCAAGAGAGAGCGACTGGGGGGGAAAGAGAGAGCGACTGGGGGGGGCAAGAGAGAGCGACTGGGGGGGGCAAGAGAGAGCGACTGGGGGGGAAAGAGAGAGCGACGTGGGGGAAGAGAGAGCGACTGGGCGGGAGGAGAGAGCGACGGGGGGGGAAGAGAGAGCGACTGGGGGGGAAGAGAGAGCGACTGTGGGGGGAAGAGGGAGCGATTGGGGGGGAAGAGAGAGCGACTGGGGGGGAAGAGAGAGCGATTGGGGGGAAGACAGAGCGACTGGGGGGGAAGAGAGAGCGACTGGCGGGGAGAGAGAGCGACTGGGGGGTAAGAGAGATCGACTGGGGGGGAAAGAGAGAGCGACGGGGGGGAAGAGAGAGCGACTGGGGGGAAGAGAGAGAGCGACTGGGGGAATGAGAGAGAGCGACTGGGGGGGGAAGAGTGAGAGCGACTGGGGGGAAGAGAGAGAGCGACTGGGGGGAAGAGAGAGAGCGACTGGGGGGAAGAGAGAGAGCGACTGGGGGGAAGAGAGAGAGCGACTGGGGGGAAGAGAGAGAGCGACTGGGGGGAAGAGAGAGAGCGACTGGGGGGAAGAGAGAGAGCGACTGGGGGGAAGAGAGAGAGCGACTGGGGGGGAAGAGAGAGAGCGACTGGGGGGAAGAGAGAGCGCGACTGGGGGGAAGAGAGAGAGCGACTGGGGGGAAGAGAGAGAGCGACTGGGGGGAAGAGAGAGAGCGACTGGGGGGAAGAGAGAGAGCGACTGGGGGGAAGAGAGAGAGCGACTGGGGGGGAAGAGAGAGAGCGACTGGGGGGAAGAGAGAGAGCGACTGGGGGGAAGAGAGAGAGCGACTGGGGGAAGAGAGAGAGCGACTGGGGGGAAGGGGGGGAAGACGGGGGGAAGGGTGGGAAGGGGAGGGGGGGAAGGGGGGAGGGTGAGAGACTGGGGAGGAGTGTGATGGGGGGGTAGTGTGAGGGAGAGGGGGGGAGTGCAGCGACTGGGGGGGAAGAGGGAGCGACTGGGGGGGAAGAGAGAGCGACTGGGGGGGAAGAGAGAGAGCGACTGGGGGGGAAGAGAGAGAGCGACTGGGGGGGAAGAGAGAGAGCGACGGGGGAAGAGAGAGAGCGACAGGGGGGGAAGAGAGAGAGCGACTGGGGGGGAAGAGAGAGAGCGACTGGGGGGGAAGAGAGAGAGCGACTGGGGGGAAGAGAGAGAGCGACTGGGGGGGAAGAGAGAGAGCGACTGGGGGGAAGAGAGAGCGACTGGGGGGGGAAGAGAGAGCGACTGGGGGGGAAGAGAGAGCGACTGGGGGGGAAGAGAGAGCGACTGGGGGGGAAGAGAGAGCGACTGGGGGGGAAGAGAGAGCGACTGGGGGGGAAGAGAGAGCGACTGGGGGGGAAGAGAGAGCGACTGGGGGGGAAGAGAGAGCGACTGGGGGGGAAGAGAGAGCGACTGGGGGGGAAAGAGAGAGCGACTGGGGGGGGAAGAGAGAGAGCGACTGGGGGGGAAGAGAGAGAGCGACTGGGGGGAAGAGAGAGAGCGACTGGGGGGGAAGAGAGAGAGCGACTGGGGGGGAAGAGAGAGAGCGACTGGGGGGGAAGAGAGAGAGCGACTGGGGGGAAGAGAGAGAGCGACTGGGGGGAAGAGAGAGAGCGAGTGGGGGGAAGAGAGAGAGCGACTGGGGGGAACAGAGAGAGCGACTGGGGGGAAGAGAGAGAGCGACTGGGGGGGAAGAGAGAGAGCGACTGGGGGGAAGAGAGAGAGCGACTGGGGGGAAGAGAGAGAGCGACTGGGGGGAAGAGAGAGAGCGACTGGGGGGAAGAGAGAGAGCGACTGGGGGGAAGAGAGAGAGGGAAGAGAGAGAGCGACTGGGGGGAAGAGAGAGAGCGACTGGGGGGAAGAGAGAGAGCGACTGGGGGGAAGAGAGAGAGCGACTGGGGGGAAGAGAGAGAGCGACTGGGGGGAAGAGAGAGAGCGACTGGGGGGAAGAGAGAGAGCGACTGGGGGGAAGAGAGAGAGCGACTGGGGGGAAGAGAGAGAGCGACTGGGGGGAAGAGAGAGAGCGACTGGGGGGAAGAGGGAGAGCGACTGGGGGGAAGAGAGAGAGCGACTGGGGGGGAAGAGAGAGAGCGACTGGGGGGAAGAGAGAGAGCGACTGGGGGGAAGAGAGAGAGCGACTGGGGGGGAAGAGAGAGAGCGACTGGGGGGAAGAGAGAGAGCGACTGGGGGGAAGAGAGACAGCGACTGGGGGGAAGAGAGAGAGCGACTGGGGGGAAGAGAGAGAGCGACTGGGGGGAAGAGAGAGAGCGACTGGGGGGGAAGAGAGAGAGCGACTGGGGGGAAGAGAGAGAGCGACTGGGGGGAAGAGAGAGAGCGACTGGGGGGAAGAGAGAGAGCGACTGGGGGGCAAGAGAGAGAGCGATTGGGGGGGAAGCGAGGGAGCGACTGGGGGGGAAGAGAGAGAGCGACTGGGGGGGAAGAGAGAGAGCGACTGGGGGGAAGAGAGAGAGCGACGGGGGGGAATAGAGAGAGCGACTGGGGGGAAGAGAGAGAGCGACTGGGGGGAAGAGAGAGAGCGAAGGTGGGAAGAGAGAGAGCGACTGTGGGGAAGAGAGAGAGCGACTGGCGGGAAATGAGAGTGCGACTGGGGGGAAGAGAGATAGCGACTGGGGGGAAGAGAGAGAGCGACTGGGGGAGAGAGAGAGCGACTGGGGGGAAGGGGGGGAAGACGGGGGGAAGGGTGGGAAGGGGAGGGGGGAAGGGGGGAGGGTGAGAGACTGGGGAGGAGTGTGATGGGGGGTAGTGTGAGGGAGAGGGGGGGAGTGTGAGGGAGGGGGGAGTGTGAGGGAGAGGGGGGGAGTGCAGTGACTGGGGGGGAAGAGGGAGCGACTGGGGGGGAAGAGAGAGCGACTGGGGGGGAAGAGAGAGAGCGACTGGGGGGGAAGAGAGAGAGCGACTGGGGGGGAAGAGAGAGAGCGACTGGGGGAAGAGAGAGAGCGACAGGGGGGGAAGAGAGCGAGCGACTGGGGGAAGAGAGAGAGCGACTGGGGGGAAGAGAGAGAGCGACTGGGGGGAAGAGAGAGAGCGACTGGGGGGAAGAGAGAGAGCGACTGGGGGGAAGAGAGAGAGCGACTGGGGGGAAGAGAGAGAGCGACTGGGGGGAAGAGAGAGAGCGACTGGGGGGAAGAGAGAGAGCGACTGGGGGGAAGAGAGAGAGCGACTGGGGGGAAGAGAGAGAGCGACTGGGGGGAAGAGAGAGAGCGACTGGGGGGAAGAGAGAGAGCGACTGGGGGGAAGAGAGAGCGCGACTGGGGGGAAGAGAGAGAGCGACTGGGGGGAAGAGAGAGAGCGACTGGGGGGAAGAGAGAGAGCGACTGGGGGGAAGAGAGAGAGCGACTGGGGGGGAAGAGAGGGAACGACTGGGGGGGGAAGAGAGAGAGCGACTGGGGGGGAAGAGAGAGAGCGACTGGGGGGGAAGAGAGAGAGCGACTGGGGGGGAAGAGAGAGAGCGACTGGGGGGGAAGAGAGAGAGCGACTGGGGGGGAAGAGAGAGAGCGACTGGGGGGGAAGAGAGAGAGCGACTGGGGGGGAAGAGAGAGAGCGACTGGGGGGGAAGAGAGAGAGCGACTGGGGGGGAAGAGAGAGAGCGACTGGGGGGGAAGAGAGAGAGCGACGGGGGGGAAGAGAGAGAGCGACTGGGGGAAGAGAGAGAGCGACTGGGGGGAAGAGAGAGAGCGACTGGGGGGAAGAGAGAGAGCGACTGGGGGGAAGAGAGAGAGCGACTGGGGGGAAGAGAGACAGCGACTGGGGGGGAAGAGAGAGAGCGACTGGGGGGAAGAGAGAGAGCGAATGGGGGGAAGAGAGAGAGCGACTGGGGGGAAGAGAGAGAGCGACTGGCGGGAAATGAGAGAGCGACTGGGGGGAAGAGAGATAGCGACTGGGGGGAAGAGAGAGAGCGACTGGGGGAGAGAGAGAGCGACTGGGGGGAAGGGGGGGAAGACGGGGGGAAGAAGGGGGAAGGGTGGGAAGGGGAGGGGGGAAGGGGGGGAGGGTGAGAGACTGGGGAGGAGTGTGATGGGGGGTAGTGTGAGGGAGAGGGGGGGAGTGTGAGGGAGGGGGGAGTGTGAGGGAGAGGGGAGGAGTGCAGCGACTGGGGGGGAAGAGGGAGCGACTGGGGTGGAAGAGAGAGTGACTGGGGGGGAAGAGAGAGAGCGACGGGGGCAAGAGAGAGAGCGACTTGGGGGAAAGAGAGAGAGCGACTGGCGGGGAAGAGAGAGAGCGACTGGGGGGGAAGAGAGAGAGCGACTGGGGGGCAAGAGAGAGAGCGATTGTGGGGGAAGCGAGGGAGCGACTGGGGGGGAAGAGAGAGAGCGACTGGGGGGGAAGAGAGGGAGCGAGTGGGGGGAAGAGAGAGAGCGACTGGGGGGAAGAGAGAGAGCGACTGGGGGGATGAGAGAGAGCGACTGGGGGGGAAGAGAGAGAGCGACTGGGGGGAAGAGAGAGAGCGACTGGGGGGAAGAGAGAGAGCGACTGGGGGGAAGAGAGAGAGCGACTGGGGGGAAGAGAGAGAGCGACTGGGGGGAAGAGAGAGAGCGACTGGGGGGAAGAGAGAGAGCGACTGGGGGGAAGAGAGAGAGCGACTGGGGGGGAAGAGAGAGAGCGACTGGGGGGAAGAGAGAGAGCGACTGGGGGGAAGAGAGAGAGCGACTGGGGGGAAGAGAGAGAGCGACTGGGGGGAAGAGAGAGAGCGACTGGGGGGAAGAGAGAGAGCGACTGGGGGGAAGAGAGAGAGCGACTGGGGGGAAGAGAGAGAGCGACTGGGGGGAAGAGAGAGAGCGACTGGGGGGAAGAGAGAGAGCGACTGGGGGGAAGAGAGAGAGCGACTGGGGGGAAGAGAGAGAGCGACTGGGGGGAAGAGAGAGAGCGACTGGGGGGAAGAGAGAGAGCGACTGGGGGGAAGAGAGAGAGCGACTGGGGGGAAGAGTGAGAGCGACTGGGGGGAAGAGAGAGAGCGACTGGGGGGAAGAGAGAGAGCGACTGGGGGGAAGAGAGAGAGCGACTGGGGGGAAGAGAGAGAGCGACTGGGGGGAAGAGAGAGAGCGACTGGGGGGAAGAGAGAGAGCGACTGGGGGGAAGAGAGAGAGCGACTGGGGGGAAGAGAGAGAGCGACTGGGGGGAAGAGAGAGAGCGACTGGGGGGGAAGAGAGAGAGCGACTGGGGGGAAGAGAGAGAGCGACTGGCGGGAAATGAGAGAGCGACTGGGGGGAAGACAGAGAGCGACTGAGGGGAAGAGAGAGAGCGACTGGGGGGAAGAGAGAAAGCGACTGGGGGAGAGAGAGAGCGACTGGGGGGAGAGAGAGCGACTGGGGGGAGAGAGAGAGCGACTGGGGGGAAGACGGGGGGAAGAAGGGGGGAAGGGTGGGAAGGGGAGGGGGGAAGGGGGGGAGGGGGAGAGACTGGTGGGGGAGTGTGAGGGAGGGGGTTAGTGTGAGGGAGAGGGGGGAGTGTGAGGGAGGGGGGAGTGTGAGGGAGAGGGGGGAGTGGAGCGACTGGGGGGGGAAGAGGGAGCGACTGGGAGGGAAGAGAGGGAGCGACGGGGGGGAAGAGAGAGAGCGACTGGGGGGAAGAGAGAGAGCGACTGGGGGGAAGAGAGAGAGCGACTGGGGGGGAAGAGAGAGAGCGACTGGGGGGGAAGGGAGAGAGCGACTGGGGGGAAGAGAGAGAGCGACTGGGGGGAAGAGAGAGAGCGACTGGGGGGGAAGAGAGAGATCGACGGGGGGAAGAGAGAGTGCAACAGGGGGGGAAGAGAGAGAGCGACTGGGGGGGGAAGAGAGAGAGCGACTGGGGGGGAAGAGAGAGATCGACTGCGGGGGAAGAGAGAGAGTGATTGGGGGGGGAAGCGAGGGAGCGACTGGGGGGGAAGAGAGAGCGCGACTGGGGGGGAAGATAGGGAGCGACAGGGGGGAAGAGATAGAGCGACTGGGGGATGAGAGAGCGACTGGGGGGAGAGAGAGCGACTGGGGGGGAAGAGAGAGAGCGACTGGGGGGAAGAGAGAGAGCGACTGGGGGGAAGAGAGAGAGCGACTGGGGGGAAGAGAGAGAGCGACTGGGGGGAAGAGAGAGAGCGACTGGGGGGAAGAGAGAGAGCGACTGGGGGGAAGAGAGAGAGCGACTGGGGGAAGAGAGAGAGCGACTGGGGGGAAGAGAGAGAGCGACTGGGGGGAAGAGAGAGAGCGACTGGGGGGAAGAGAGAGAGACTGGGAAAGAGAGGCGACTGGGGAGAGAGAGCGACTGGGGGGAAGAGAGAGAGCGACTGGCGGGAAATGAGAGAGCGACTGGGGGGATAAGAGAGAGCGACTGGGGGGAAGAGAGAGAGCGACTGGGGGGAAGAGAGAGAGCGACTGGGGGGAAGAGAGAGAACGACTGGGGGGAGAGAGAGAGCGACTGGGGGGAGAGAGAGAGCGACTGGGGGGAGAGAGAGAGCGACTGGGGGGAGAGAGAGAGCGACTGGGGGGAGAGAGAGAGCGACTGGGGGGAGAGAGAGAGCGACTGGGGGGAGAGAGAGAGCGACTGGGGGGAAGGGGGGGAAGAAGGGGGGAAGGGTGGGAAGGGGAGGGGGGAAGGGGGGAGGGGGAGAGACTGGGGGGGGGAGTGTGGGGGGGGAGTGTGAGGGAGAGGGGGGGAGTGTGAGGGAGGGGGAAGTGTGAGGGAGAGGGGGGAGTGGAGCGACTGGGGGGGAAGAGGGAGCGACTGGGGGGGAAGAGAGAGCGACTGGGGGGAAGAGAGAGCGACTGGGGGGAAGAGAGAGCGACTGGGGGGAAGAGAGAGCGACTGGGGGGAAGAGAGAGCGACTGGGGGGAAGAGAGAGCGACTGGGGGAAGAGAGAGCGACTGGGGGAAGTGAGAGCGACTGGGGGGAAGAGAGAGCGACTGGGGGGGGAAGAGAGAACTACTGGGGGGGGAAGAGAGAGCGACTGGGCGGGAAGAGAGAGCGACTGGGGGGAAGAGAGAGCAACTGGGGGGAAGAGAGAGCGACTGGGGGGAAGAGAGCGACTGGGGGGGAAGAGAGAGTGACTGTGGGGGGAAGAAGTGAGCGATTGGGGGGGGAAGAGAGAGCGACTGTGGGGGGAAGAGAGAGCGACTGTGGGGGGAAGAGGGAGCGATTGGGGGGAAGAGAGAGCGACTGGGGGGGAAGAGAGAGCGATTGGGGGGAAGACAGAGCGACTGGGGGGAGAGAGAGCGACTGGGGGGTAAGAGAGATCGACTGGGGGGGAAAGAGAGAGCGACGGGGGGGGGAAGAGAGAGCGACTGGGGGGGAAGAGAGAGCGACTGGGGGGGAAGAGAGAGCGACTGGGGGGGAAGAGAGAGCGACTGGGGGGGAAGAGAGAGCGACTGGGGGGGAAGAGAGAGCGACTGGGGGGGAAGAGAGAGCGACTGGGGGGGAAGAGAGAGCGACTGGGGGGGAAGAGAGAGCGACTGGGGGGAAGTGAGAGAGCGACTGGGGGGAGAGAGAGAGCGACTGGGGGGAAGAGGGGGGGAAGAAGGGGGGAAGGGTGGGAAGGGGAGTGGGGGAAGGGGGGAGGGGGAGAGACTGGGGGGGAGTGTGAGGGAGGGGGTTAGTGTGAGGGAGAGGGGGGGAGTGTGAGGGAGGGGGGAGTGTGAGGGAGAGTGGGGGAGTGGAGCGACTGGGGGGGGAAGAGAGAGCGACTTGGGGGGAAGAGAGAGCGACTGGGGGGGAAGAGAGAGCGACTGTGGGGGGAAGAGGGAGCGATTGGGGGGGAAGAGAGAGCGACTGTGGGGGGAAGAGGGAGCGACGGGGGGGAAGAGAGATCGACTCTGCGGGAGGAGAGAGCGACTGGGGGGGGAAGAGTGAGCGACTGCGGGGGAAGAGAGAGCGACTGTGGGGGGAAGAGGGAGCGATTGGGGGGAAGAGAGAGCGACTGGGGGGGAAGAGAGAGCGATTGGGGGGAAGACAGAGCGACTGGGGGGAGAGAGAGCGACTGGGGGGTAAGAGAGATCGACTGGGGGGGAAAGAGAGAGCGACGGGGGGGGAAGAGAGAGCGACTGGGGGGGAAGAGAGAGCGACTGGGGGGGAAGAGAGAGCGACTGGGGGGGAAGAGAGAGCGACGGGGGGGAAGAGAGAGCGACTGGGGGGGAAGAGAGAGCGACTGGGGGGGAAGAGAGAGCGACTGGGGGGAAGTGAGAGAGCGACTGGGGGGAGAGAGAGAGCGACTGGGGGGAAGAGGGGGGGAAGAAGGGGGGAAGGGTGGGAAGGGGAGGGGGGGAAGGGGGGAGGGGGAGAGACTGGGGGGGGAGTGTGAGGGAGGGGGTTAGTGTGAGGGAGAGGGGGGGAGTGTGAGGGAGGGGGAAGTGTGAGGGAGAGGGGGGGAGTGGAGCGACTGGGGGGGAAGAGGGAGCGACTGGGAGGGAAGAGAGGGAGTGACGGGGGGGAAGAGAGAGAGCGACTGGGGGGAAGAGAGAGAGCGACTGGGGGGGAAGAGAGAGAGCGACTGGGGGGGAAGAGAGAGAGCGACTGGGGGGGAAGAGAGAGAGCGACTGGGGGGGAAGAGAGAGAGCGACTGGGGGGGAAGAGAGAGAGCGACTGGGGGGGAAGAGAGAGAGCGACTGGGGGGGAAGAAGAGAGCGACTGGGGGGGAAGAGAGAGAGCGACTGGGGGGGAAGAGAGAGAGCGACTGGGGGGGAAGAGAGAGAGCGACTGGGGGGGAAGAGAGAGAGCGACTGGGGGGGAAGAGAGAGAGCGACTGGGGGGGAAGAGAGAGAGCGACTGGGGGGAAGAGAGAGAGCGACTGGGGGGGAAGAGAGAGAGCGACTGGGGGGGGAAGAGAGAGAGCGACTGGGGGGGAAGAGAGAGAGCGACTGGGGGGGAAGAGAGAGCGCGACTGGGGGGGAAGAGAGAGAGCGACTGGGGGGGAAGAGAGAGAGCGACGGGGGGAAGAGACAGAGCGACTTGGGGGGAAGAGAGAGAGCGACTGGGGGGGAAGAGAGAGAGCGACAGGGGGGGAAGAGAGAGAGCGACTGGGGGGGAAGAGAGAGAGCGACTGGGGGGGAAGAGAGAGAGCGACTGGGGGGGAAGAGAGAGAGCGACTGGGGGGGAAGAGAGAGAGCGACTGGGGGGCAAGAGAGAGAGTGATTGGGGGGGAAGCGAGGGAGCGACTGGGGGGGGAAGAGAGAGAGCGACTGGGGGGGAAGATAGGGAGCGACTGGGGGGAAGAGATAGAGCGACTGGGGGGATGAGAGAGAGCGACTGGGGGGGAAGAGAGAGAGCGACTGGGGGGAAGAGAGAGAGCGACTGGGGGGAAGAGAGAGAGCGACTGGGGGGAAGAGAGAGAGCGACTGGGGGGAAGAGAGAGAGCGACTGGGGGGAAGAGAGAGCGACTGGGGGGAAGAGAGAGAGCGACTGGGGGGAAGAGAGAGAGCGACTGGGGGGAAGAGAGAGAGCGACTGGGGGGAAGAGAGAGAGCGACTGGGGGGAAGAGAGAGAGCGACTGGGGGGAAGAGAGAGAGTGACTGGGGGGGAAGAGAGAGAGCGACTGGGGGGGGAAGAGAGAGAGCGACTGGGGGGAAGAGAGAGAGCGACTGGCGGGAAATGAGAGAGCGACTGGGGGGTTAAGAGAGAGCGACTGGGGGGAAGAGAGAGAGCGACGGGGGAGAGAGAGAGCGACTGGGGGGAAGGGGGGGAAGACGGGGGGGAAGAAGGGGGGAAGGGGAGGGGGAGAGACTGGGGGGGGAGTGTGGGGGGGGTAGTGTGAGGGAGAGGGCGGGAGTGTGAGGGAGGGGGGAGTGTGAGGGAGAGGGGGGAGTGGAGCGACTGGGGGGGAAGAGGGAGCGACTGGGGGGGAAGAGAGAGCGACTGGGGAGGAAGAGAGAGCGACTGGGGGGGAAGAGAGAGCGACTGGGGGGAAGAGAGAGCGACTGGGGGGCAAGAGAGAGCGACTGGGGGGAAGAGAGAGCGACTGGGGGGCAAGAGAGAGCGACTGGGGGGAGAGAGAGCGACTGGGGGGTAAGAGAGATCGACTGGGGGGGAAAGAGAGAGCGACGGCGGGGGGGGAAGAGAGAGCGACTGGGGGGGAAGAGAGAGCGACTGGGGGGGAAGAGAGAGCGACTGGGGGGGAAGAGAGAGAGACTGGGGGGGAAGAGAGAGCGACTGGGGGGGAAGAGAGAGCGACTGGGGGGGAAGAGAGAGCGACTGGGGGGGAAGAGAGAGCGACTGGGGGGAAGTGAGAGAGCGACTGGGGGGAGAGAGAGAGCGACTGGGGGGAAGAGGGGGGGAAGAAGGGGGGAAGGGTGGGAAGGGGAGGGGGGGAAGGGGGGAGGGGGAGAGACTGGGGGGGAGTGTGAGGGAGGGGGTTAGTGTGAGGGAGAGGGGGGGAGTGTGAGGGAGGGGGGAGTGTGAGGGAGAGGGGGGGAGTGGAGCGACTGGGGGGGAAGAGGGAGCGACTGGGAGGGAAGAGAGGGAGCGACGGGGGGGAAGAGAGAGAGCGACTGGGGGGAAGAGAGAGAGCGACTGGGGGGGAAGAGAGAGAGCGACTGGGGGGGAAGAGAGAGAGCGACTGGGGGGGAAGAGAGAGAGCGACTGGGGGGGAAGAGAGAGAGCGACTGGGGGGGAAGAGAGAGAGCGACTGGGGGGGAAGAGAGAGAGCGACTGGGGGGGAAGAGAGAGAGCGACTGGGGGGGAAGAGAGAGAGCGACTGGGGGGGAAGAGAGAGAGCGACTGGGGGGGAAGAGAGAGAGCGACTGGGGGGGAAGAGAGAGAGCGACTGGGGGGAAGAGAGAGAGCGACTGGGGGGGAAGAGAGAGAGCGACTGGGGGGGGAAGAGAGAGAGCGACTGGGGGGGAAGAGAGAGAGCGACTGGGGGGGAAGAGAGAGCGCGACTGGGGGGGAAGAGAGAGAGCGACTGGGGGGGAAGAGAGAGAGCGATGGGGGGAAGAGAGAGAGCGACTTGGGGGGAAGAGAGAGAGCGACTGGGGGGGAAGAGAGAGAGCGACAGGGGGGGAAGAGAGAGAGCGACTGGGGGGGAAGAGAGAGAGCGACTGGGGGGGAAGAGAGAGAGCGACTGGGGGGGAAGAGAGAGAGCGACTGGGGGGGAAGAGAGAGAGCGACTGGGGGGCAAGAGATAGAGTGATTGGGGGGGAAGCGAGGGAGCGACTGGGGGGGGAAGAGAGAGAGCGACTGGGGGGAGAGAGAGAGCGACTGGGGGGAAGAGGGGGGGAAGAAGGGGGGAAGGGTGGGAAGGGGAGGGGGGGAAGGGGGGAGGGGGAGAGACTGGGGGGGAGTGTGAGGGAGGGGGTTAGTGTGAGGGAGAGGGGGGGAGTGTGAGGGAGGGGGGAGTGTGAGGGAGAGGGGGGGAGTGGAGCGACTGGGGGGGAAGAGGGAGCGACTGGGAGGGAAGAGAGGGAGCGACGGGGGGGAAGAGAGAGAGCGACTGGGGGGAAGAGAGAGAGCGACTGGGGGGGAAGAGAGAGAGCGACTGGGGGGGAAGAGAGAGAGCGACTGGGGGGGAAGAGAGAGAGCGACTGGGGGGGAAGAGAGAGAGCGACTGGGGGGGAAGAGAGAGAGCGACTGGGGGGGAAGAGAGAGAGCGACTGGGGGGGAAGAGAGAGAGCGACTGGGGGGGAAGAGAGAGAGCGACTGGGGGGGAAGAGAGAGAGCGACTGGGGGGGAAGAGAGAGAGCGACTGGGGGGGAAGAGAGAGAGCGACTGGGGGGGAAGAGAGAGAGCGACTGGGGGGGAAGAGAGAGAGCGACTGGGGGGGGAAGAGAGAGAGCGACTGGGGGGAAGAGAGAGAGCGACTGGGGGGGAAGAGAGAGCGCGACTGGGGGGGAAGAGAGAGAGCGACTGGGGGGGAAGAGAGAGAGCGATGGGGGGAAGAGAGAGAGCGACTTGGGGGGAAGAGAGAGAGCGACTGGGGGGGAAGAGAGAGAGCGACAGGGGGGGAAGAGAGAGAGCGACTGGGGGGGAAGAGAGAGAGCGACTGGGGGGGAAGAGAGAGAGCGACTGGCGGGGAAGAGAGAGAGCGACTGGGGGGGAAGAGAGAGAGCGACTGGGGGGCAAGAGATAGAGTGATTGGGGGGGAAGCGAGGGAGCGACTGGGGGGGAAGAGAGAGAGCGACTGGGGGGGAAGATAGGGAGCGACTGGGGGGAAGAGATAGAGCGACTGGGGGGATGAGAGAGCGACTGGGGGGGAAGAGAGAGAGCGACTGGGGGGAAGAGAGAGAGCGACTGGGGGGAAGAGAGAGAGCGACTGGGGGGAAGAGAGAGAGCGACTGGGGGGGAAGAGAGAGAGCGACTGGGGGGGAAGAGAGAGAGCGACTGGGGGGGAAGAGAGAGAGCGACTGGGGGGGAAGAGAGAGAGCGACTGGGGGGGAAGAGAGAGAGCGACTGGGGGGGAAGAGAGAGAGCGACTGGGGGGGAAGAGAGAGAGCGACTGGGGGGGAAGAGAGAGAGCGACTGGGGGGGAAGAGAGAGAGCGACTGGGGGGGAAGAGAGAGAGCGACTGGGGGGGAAGAGAGAGAGCGACTGGGGGGGAAGAGAGAGAGCGACTGGGGGGGAAGAGAGAGAGCGACTGGGGGGGAAGAGAGAGAGCGACTGGGGGGGGAAGAGAGAGAGCGACTGGGGGGAAGAGAGAGAGCGACTGGGGGGGAAGAGAGAGCGCGACTGGGGGGGAAGAGAGAGAGCGACTGGGGGGGAAGAGAGAGAGCGATGGGGGGAAGAGAGAGAGCGACTTGGGGGGAAGAGAGAGAGCGACTGGGGGGGAAGAGAGAGAGCGACAGGGGGGGAAGAGAGAGAGCGACTGGGGGGGAAGAGAGAGAGCGACTGGGGGGGAAGAGAGAGAGCGACTGGGGGGGAAGAGAGAGAGCGACTGGGGGGGAAGAGAGAGAGCGACTGGGGGGCAAGAGATAGAGTGATTGGGGGGGAAGCGAGGGAGCGACTGGGGGGGAAGAGAGAGAGCGACTGGGGGGAGAGAGAGAGCGACTGGGGGGAAGAGGGGGGGAAGAAGGGGGGAAGGGTGGGAAGGGGAGGGGGGGAAGGGGGGAGGGGGAGAGACTGGGGGGGAGTGTGAGGGAGGGGGTTAGTGTGAGGGAGAGGGGGGGAGTGTGAGGGAGGGGGGAGTGTGAGGGAGAGGGGGGGAGTGGAGCGACTGGGGGGGAAGAGGGAGCGACTGGGAGGGAAGAGAGGGAGCGACGGGGGGGAAGAGAGAGAGCGACTGGGGGGAAGAGAGAGAGCGACTGGGGGGGAAGAGAGAGAGCGACTGGGGGGGAAGAGAGAGAGCGACTGGGGGGGAAGAGAGAGAGCGACTGGGGGGGAAGAGAGAGAGCGACTGGGGGGGAAGAGAGAGAGCGACTGGGGGGGAAGAGAGAGAGCGACTGGGGGGGAAGAGAGAGAGCGACTGGGGGGGAAGAGAGAGAGCGACTGGGGGGGAAGAGAGAGAGCGACTGGGGGGGAAGAGAGAGAGCGACTGGGGGGGAAGAGAGAGAGCGACTGGGGGGGAAGAGAGAGAGCGACTGGGGGGGAAGAGAGAGAGCGACTGGGGGGGGAAGAGAGAGAGCGACTGGGGGGGAAGAGAGAGAGCGACTGGGGGGGAAGAGAGAGCGCGACTGGGGGGGAAGAGAGAGAGCGACTGGGGGGGAAGAGAGAGAGCGATGGGGGGAAGAGAGAGAGCGACTTGGGGGGAAGAGAGAGAGCGACTGGGGGGAAGAGAGAGAGCGACAGGGGGGGAAGAGAGAGAGCGACTGGGGGGGAAGAGAGAGAGCGACTGGGGGGGAAGAGAGAGAGCGACTGGCGGGGAAGAGAGAGAGCGACTGGGGGGGAAGAGAGAGAGCGACTGGGGGGCAAGAGATAGAGTGATTGGGGGGGAAGCGAGGGAGCGACTGGGGGGGAAGAGAGAGAGCGACTGGGGGGGAAGATAGGGAGCGACTGGGGGGAAGAGATAGAGCGACTGGGGGGATGAGAGAGCGACTGGGGGGGAAGAGAGAGAGCGACTGGGGGGAAGAGAGAGAGCGACTGGGGGGAAGAGAGAGAGCGACTGGGGGGAAGAGAGAGAGCGACTGGGGGGAAGAGAGAGAGCGACTGGGGGAAGAGAGAGAGCGACTGGGGGGAAGAGAGAGAGCGACTGGGGGGAAGAGAGAGAGCGACTGGGGGGAAGAGAGAGAGCGACTGGGGGGAAGAGAGAGAGCGACTGGGGGGAAGAGAGAGAGTGACTGGGGGGAAGAGAGAGAGCGACTGGGGGGGAAGAGAGAGAGCGACTGGGGGGAAGAGAGAGAGCGACTGGCGGGAAATGAGAGAGCGACTGGGGGGATAAGAGAGAGCGACTGGGGGGAAGAGAGAGAGCGACTGGGGGGAAGAGAGAGAGTGACGGGGGGAGAGAGAGAGCGACTGGGGGGAAGGGGGGGAAGAAGGGGGGAAGGGGAGGGGGGAAGGGGGGAGGGGGAGAGACTGGGGGGGGAGTGTGGGGGGGGTAGTGTGAGGGAGAGGGCGGGAGTGTGAGGGAGGGGGGAGTGTGAGGGAGAGGGGGGAGTGGAGCGACTGGGGGGGAAGAGGGAGCGACTGGGGGGGAAGAGAGAGCGACTGGGGAGGAAGAGAGAGCGACTGGGGGGGAAGAGAGAGCGACTGGGGGGAAGAGATAGCGACTGGGGGGAAGAGAGAGCGACTGGGGGGCAAGAGAGAGCGACTGGGGGGCAAGAGAGAGCGACTGGGGGGCAAGAGAGAGCGACTGGGGGGCAAAAGAGAGCGACTGGGGGGGAAAGAGAGAGCGACTGGAGGGGGAAGAGATAACGACTGGGGGGAGAGAGAGAGCGACTGGGGGGGAAGGGAGAGCGACTGGGGGGAAGAGAGAGCGACTGGGGGGAAGAGAGAGCGACTGGGGGGAAGAGAGAGCGACGGGGGAATAGAGAGCGACTGCGGGGGAAGAGAGAGCGACTGGGGGGGAAGAGAGAGCGACTGGGGGGGAAGAGAGAGCGACTGGGGGGGAAGAGAGAGCGACTGGGGGGGAAGAGAGAGCGACTGGGGGGGAAGAGAGAGCGACTGGGGGGGAAGAGAGAGCGACTGGGGGGAAGAGAGAGCGACTGAGGGGAAGAGAGAGCGACTCGGGGGGAAGAGAGAGCGACTGGGGGGGAAGAGAGAGCGACTGGGGGGGAAGAGAGAGCGACTGGGCGGCAAGAGAGAGCGACTGGAGGGGGAAGAGAGAACGACTGCGGGGGAAGAGAGAGCGACTGGGGGGGAAGAGAGAGAGCGACTGGGGGGAAGAGAGAGGGCGACTGGGGGGAAGAGAGAGAGCGACTGGGGGGAAGAGAGAGAGCGACTGGGGGGAAGAGAGAGAACGACTGGGGGGAAGAGAGAGAGCGACTGGGGGGGAAGAGAGAGAGCGACTGGGGGGAAGAGAGAGAGCGACTGGGGGAAGAGAGAGAGCGACTGGCGGGAAATGAGAGAGCGACTGGGGGGAAGAGAGAGAGCGACTGGGGGGGGAAGAGAGAGAGCGACTGGGGGGAGAGAGAGAGCGACTGGGGGGAAGGGGGGGAAGACGGGGGAAGAAGGGGGGAAGGGTGGGAAGGGGAGGGGGGAAGGGGGGAGGGTGAGAGACTGGGGAGGAGTGTGAGGGTGGGGGTAGTGTGAGGGAGAGGGGGGAGTGTGAGGGAGAGGGGGGAGTGCAGCGACTGGGGTGGAAGAGGGAGCGACTGGGGGGGAAGAGAGAGCGACTGGGGGGGAAGAGAGAGCGACTGGGGGGGAAGAGAGAGCGACTGGGGGGAAGAGAGAGCGACTGGGGGGAAGAGAGAGCGACTGGGGGGAAGAGAGAGCGACTGGGGGGGCAAGAGAGAGCGACTGGGGAGGAAAGAGAGAGTGACTGGGGGGGGACGAGAGAGCGACTGGGGGGGAAGAGAGAGCGACTGGGGGGGAAGAGAGAGCGACGGGGGGGCAAGAGAGAGCGACGGGGGGGGAAGAGAGTGCGACTGGGGGGGAAGAGAGAGCAACTGCGGGGGGAAGAGAGAGCAACTGCGGGGGGGAAGAGAGAGCGACTGGGGGGGAAGAGAGAGCGACGGGGGGGCAAGAGAGAGCGACGGGGGGGGCAAGAGAGAGCGACTGGGGGGGAAGAGAGAGCAACTGGGGGGGGAAGAGAGAGCGACTGGGGGGAAGAGGGGGGGAAGACGGGGGAAGAAGGGGGGAAGGTTGGTAAGGGGAGGGGGGAAGGGGGGAGGGGGAGAGACTGGGGGGGAAGTGTGAGGGAGGAGGGGATAGTTTGAGGGAGAGGGGGGGAGTGTGAGGGTGGGGGGAGTGTGAGGGAGAGTGGGGGAGTGGAGCGACTGGGGGGGGAAGAGAGAGCGACTGGGGGGGCAAGAGAGAGCGACTGGGGGGGAAAGAGAGAGCGACTGGGGGGGGCAAGAGAGAGTGACTGGGGGGGCAAGAGAGAGCGACTGGGGGGGAAAGAGAGAGCGACGGGGGGGAAGAGAGATCGACTGGGCGGGAGGAGAGAGCGACTGGGGGGGGAAGAGTGAGCGACTGGGGGGGAAGAGAGAGCGACTGTGGGGGGAAGAGGGAGCGATTGGGGGGGAAGAGAGAGCGACTGGGGGGGAAGAGAGAGCGATTGGGGGGGAAGACAGAGCGACTGGGGGGAGAGAGAGCGACTGGGGGGTAAGAGCGATCGACTGGGGGGGAAAGAGAGAGCGACGGGGGG
>NC_140989.1:191347764-191481105 GCF_052327205.1 Somniosus microcephalus
CACAGGCTATTAAACCTAGTATGGCTTGCACATCCTTTGGCACCATGATTAATGCTAACGTGTGCTCTCTGTCCTTGTGTGTTACTTTGACAATGCATCTTCCTTTCACTGGTATATCAGTACCTGAGTATCCTGTCACTTTCACTTTTATTCCATGTAGCTTTGGTCTGGGTCTAATTTTCTTAAAATCTGTCTCTGATATCACATTAACTTGTGCTCCAGTATCCAATTTAAATGGAATATGTATGTCATTCACTTTTAGTGTCAACATCCAGTCTCTTTTTTCTTATTTGTTTTCAGACACAACATCTACATAGAACTCCTCTATCTCACTTTCATCTACTGTATGGACCTTGCTTTGTTGCACCTGGTTCTTGCAGCAACGGGCATAATGGTTGTTTTTGTTGCAACTGTTGCATGTTTTACCATATGCTGGACACTTTTTTGGTGTATGCTGTGTACCGCATCGACTACATGACTTTCGATTGCCCCTTTCATTTTTGTTCGCTGGCCATGCCTCTTTTTTCACATTGGCGCTCTTTTTGTTAAACGGTTTGTGTCCGTTCTTACTCACTGCATCCACGTTGCAGCTACTGTCACTGAACAGCTCCTTTGCCTGCGTCTTCACAGTCTCTGTGGCCCCACACAGTGCTATGGCTTTTCCCAGGTCTAGATTTTGCTCTCTTAGCAGTCTTTCCCTTAGACCATTATCTGGAATACCACACACCAGTCTGTCTTTTATCAGCGAGTCTGTCAGTCCCCCAAATTCACACGTTTTGCTTCGGTTTCTCAGTTCAGTCACATACTGATCAATAGTCTCTCCCGTTTTCTGTACACATGTGAAAAATCTGTGCCTCTCAAACGTCACGTTACTTTTAGGTATGCAGTAGGCCTCAAACTGTTCCATTATTTTATCCAACTTCATTTTGTCTCCATCAGCAGCGAATGTGAAGTTATTATACACTTCCAGCGCTTCATCACCCACGACATGTAAGAACACTGACGCTTTCATTTTATCACTTTTCTCGTCAACTCTGATTGCTGATAAATACAACTCCAAACATTGTTTGAACCTCCTCCAATTTTCAGCCACATTACCTGTCAACTGAAGCTTCGCCGGTGGGTGTAATCCTACCATTTTTTCACTTCGTTAGCTATTCTCCAATGGTAAGTAACGATGTTCTCTTTTGGCTTGCTAATATGTGGAGAGCTGATTTAACTTCAGATTTTTCCTCTTCATCTCTTTCAATCACTTCTTCTGACACCATGTATTGCTTTGCATGTGGGTTCAATGACGACACATTCATGAAAGAGAATGACTTTTTATCTAAAGTATGTTCAACTCAGTTAACAGCATTACAGGAGACACCATCTTAGAGGTCCAGCTAAAACGAAACTAAAACTAAACTCTCTCTCACATGCCGTCTGCTGGTCAGGCATAAATAATCAAACAGGCAAATATGCTGGTAAGGCATAATCAAACAGGCAAGTACCATCACTATTTGCTGATATCATTACACAACCCACGCCCCAAACCTCTGCCCCACCCCCTGCCCCACATCCACCCCCCCCACCCCAACCACTGCCCCAACCCACGCCCCAACCCCCTGCCCACCCCTTGCCCCACCCCCTGCCCCACATCCGCCCCAACCCACGCCCCAACCCCCTGCCCCACACCCTGCACCACCTCCGCCCCATCCCCTGCCCCACATCCTGCCCCAGCCCCTGCCGCACCTCCGCCCCACCCCCTGCCCCACATCCTGCACCAGCCCCTGCCCCACACCCTGCCTCACCCCCTGCCCCACATCCACCCCACCCCCTGCCCCACACCCTGCCCCACCCCCTGCTCACACCCCGCCCCAGCCACCGCCCCAAACACTGCCCCAACCCACGCCCCAACCCCCTGCCCCACACCCTGTACCACCTCCGCCCCATCCCCTGCCCCACACACTGCCCCACCTCCACCCCACAACCTGCCCCACACCCTGCCTCAACCCCACCCCCACAACTGCCCAACACCCTGCCCCACACCCTGCCCCACCTCCACCCCACCCCCTGCCCCATCCCCTGCCCCACACTCTGCCCCACCTCCGCGCCACCCCCTGTCCCACCCCATCGCAACCCACGCCCCAACTTCCTTCCCCACCCCCGCTCCAACCCCTGCCCCACTCCCTACCCCACTCCCTGCCCCACCCCCGCCCCAACGCATGCCCCAACCCCCACCCCAACCCACTGCCTCACCCCCACCCCCTGCCCCAACCCCCTGCCCCAGCCCCACCCCCTGCCCCACCACCGCCCCACCACCCGCTGCACCCCCTGCCCCACCTCCGCCCCACCGCCTGCCCCACCTCCGCCCCACCCCCTGCCACACCCCGCTCCAACCCCCGCCCCAACCCCCTGCCCCACCCCCAACCACAGCCCCACCCCCGCCCCACCATCTGCCCCTACACCCCACCCCAACTGCCGCCACAACCCCCCGCCCCAACTCCCGCCCCAACCCCCCGCTCCAACCGCCGCCCCATCCCCCGCCCCACCCCCCCGCCCCACCACCCGCCCCACCCCCTGCCCCACATCCACCCCACCCCCTGCCCCACCCCCGCTCCAACCCACGCCCCAATCCCTGCCTCAAACCCCATCCCAACCCCCACCTCACCCCCAGCTCCCGCCCCACCATCTGCCCCTACACCCACCCCAACCCCCACCACAAACCCCGCCCCACCTCCCACCCCAGCACTGCCCCAACCCCTGCCCCAACCCATGCCCTAAACCCCGCCACAACCCCAACCCCCGCCCCACCACCTGCACCTACACACCGCCCCACCATCTGCCCCTACACCCCAGCCCAACCCCCCGCCCCAACCCCCACCAAATTCCCGCCCCTACACCTCGCCCCAACCCCCGCCACAACCCCCGCCCAAACCCCCCCGCCCCAACCCCACCCCCTGCCCCACCACCTGCCGCTACACCCTGCCCCAACCCCCACCCCGCCACCTGCCCTACCCCTGCCCCAACCCCCACCCCACCATCTGCCCGTACACCCTGCCCCACCCCCACCCCAACCCCTGCCCCAATCCCAAGCCCCAACCACAACTCCCACCCCAAACCCCGCTCCAATCCCCGCCCCAACCACTGCCCTGACCCCATCCCCAACCCCCGCCCCAACCCCCTGCCCCAACCCCCACCCCACTATCTGCCCCTACACCACGCCCCAACCCCCGCCCCACCCTCTGCCCCACCACCTGCCCTTACACCCCACCCCAACCCCCGCCCCAACCTCCACCCCAACACCCACCCCAACCCCCACCCCAACGCCTGCCCCACCACCTGCCCCTACATCCCGCCCCAACCACCGCCCCCACCCCCGCCCCAACACCCACCCCAACCCCCCGCACCAACCCCCCGTCCCCCCACCTGCCCCTACACCCCGCCCCAACCCCCCTACACCCCGCCCCAACCCCCCCAAACCCCACCCCAACCACTGCCCCAAACCCCGCCCCAACCTTCCGCCCCACCCCCTGACCCAGCACCTGCCCCTACAACCCCCTGCCCCTACACCCTGCCCCAACCCCCGCCCCACCACCTGCCCCTACACCCCGCCCCACCCCCGCCCTAACCACCGCCCCAACCCCACCACCTACCCCTACACCCCGCCCCAACCTGCACCCCAACCACCGCCCCGCCCCCAGCCCCAACCTCCACCCCAACCCCCTGCCCCAGCACCTGTCTCACCACCTGCCCCTACACCCCGCCCCAACCTGCGCCCCAACCACCGCCCTGCCCCCCGCCCCAACACCCGCCCCAACCCCAAACTCCGCCCCAACCCCCGCCCAACCCCCACCCCAACCACCGCCCCATGCCCTGCCCCAACGCCCGCTCCAACCCCCCACCCCACCCCCTGCCCCAACCCCCTGCCCCTCCACCCCGCCCCCAGCCCCAACCCCTCCCCCGCCTCCAGCATGACTGCGCATTAAAATCCAGCCCATTGTGACAGATGCGGCGTGTCCTTTTCCTGCAAATGATATTATTCACTCTGAGCTTTAGACCTTATTGGGCACAACCAAGCATTAATTAATGCCCAAAAAGAGAATTCCATTTTGTCCTCAAAAAAGGTATTTTTTAAAGGAAGAATGTGCATTTATGTAGCGCCTCATCAATTCTCTCAAAAATATCCCAAAGCATTCCGTATACTTTGAAGTGTAATGACTGTTGTGCAGGCACACACAGCAGCCGTTTCTCATGCTGCAAATTCCACAAACAGCTGTGAAAGAAATGACCAGTGAAGCTGTTTTTTGGTGGTGTTGGCAGCGGGAAGCATGTTGGCCAGCACATCAGGAGAACTCAGTTCTCTTCTTCAGGACCTCTAGCAGGCAGACATGGTCCAGGTTTAATGGCTCAACCAAAGGACGGCTTCTCCAATGCTGCAACAGTCCCTCAGTATTGCTGAAACAGCCCCTCTAGATTACACATGGATGTTCTGAAGTGGGGCTTCAATCCACGATCTTCTGGTTTCAGAGGAGATGCCATCATCAATTGGGCTAAGATGATAGATATTATTAGATAGTAACAACAACGAATACTCATTAAGATCTATTGAATAGAAGAGATTTATGATCTGTAGCACAATTGAGGGATTACATTCTGTGATGGTTCAATGCCATTCAAGTGATTTATTGAGTTATCTGAACACTGAAATTACATTACAGCCTTATTATGCATTAGCGATAGAATTTCCCAATAGACATCTGAAAATGATTTATTGATAAGCTTGCACGAACGGCGTCACGACCATTAATCATTCAGTGTTGAACTTCATCACGCAGCAACAAGGAGCACATGCACACTGACGTGAGCGACCCACACACTAAACACAGCCCAAACACCAATTACAGCCACCAAGTAAAATGAAAAGAGTGGGCTCAATTCTATTGTTTTGCCCTGTTGATCCATATATGCCACACAGCACACGTATCTGTATTGATCCATTTGGCGTTGCCTTGGAATGCCTTCTATTCCCTGGACCATGCTGATTTTATTGAGCATTCATCAATAGAGTGAAAATTACACTTAATTACATTAAAATTAACCATGAGGTGCAATTAAGGAGTGGACTCAATGCTTGGGGCTACAGAATACGACAGACATAATATGGCTGGATTATTTTCCTACCAGAGGAAGAACAGGATGCAGTCAAAGACCATTGTGATATGTTTAACTATCTCAAAATAACCTGGCTTTTATAGTTTCTGAGAATGCAGAACGCCTGGGAAGCTGTGTGCTAGGCTGGAGCTCTCCCACAGGTTCTCGTGCTTGCTCTGGCAGCCCTGGTTTATGAAGTGATTGATAATTCTGTGAAAGTAGGGGCTTCAGCAGCAGTGCGAATGTGTTTCCCAGCAAGGAGTGAGCTTCACATCAGGAGCTGAGCATTTCGGTAGAGGAAGGACATTCATGCCTTAGAGGCGGTGCAACAAAGGTTCACTAGATTGATTCCTGGGATGAGAGGGCTGTCCTATGATGAAAAATTGTGTAGAATGGACCTGTACTCTCTGGAATTTAGAAGAATGAGAGGTGATCTCATTGGAATATAAGATTCTGAAGGGGATTGACAGGGTAGATGCTGCGAGGTTGTTTCCCCTGGCTGGAGTGTTTAGAACTAGGGGGCATAGTCTCAGGATAAGGGGCTGGCCTTTTAAGACTGAGATGAGGAGGAATTTCTTCACTCAGAGGGTTGTGAATTTTTGGAATTCTCTAACCCAAAGGACTGTGGATACTGAATCGTTGAGTATATTCAAGGCTGAGACAGATAGATTTTTGGACTCTAGGGGAATCAAAGGATATGGAGATAGTGCAGGAAAGTGGAGCTGAGGTAGAAGATCAGCCATGATCTTATTGAATGGTGAAGCAGGCTCAGGGGCCATGTGACCGACTCCTGCTCCTATTTCTTATGTAGCAGAGATAAATACCAACAAAGGAAAATGTTTTGACTCTGTGTTAAATGTTTACTGTGAGGTGCAGACAGAGGAGACGAAACCTAAAGACATAGTGAAATTACCTGAGATGGGGGAAAGGATATTCAAACATGCAACATTGATGGGCAGGAAAAGACTAGCTGGTTCATCAAGCCTGCTTCACACACTGCGATAACTATGATGCTCCAAGCAGTGCAGTCAAAGCCAATTGTGATAAGTTTAGATATCACAAAAAAAAGCTATCCACCAAACCCAGAGGAACAGCAGTTGTATCATACCTCAGACCAGAGTAGATGGATGCAGTTGGGGACTGGACACTTCTTCAGGCCCAGCTAAGAGAGACCATTATCACCCAATTTGCTCTCTGCTTCCAAACATCACAACACCAACAAATGAGGGGGAAACAGGAGGCCATGTTTCAGGCATTACCACTAAGGCTGACCCCACCTCAAACTGCAGTATGACACTGTGCGTAGATCATAATGGTTGAAACCTGGACTGTTTTGACGTGCAGTTACTGTTGCAAAGTAAGCAGAAAGCAGCAGCCAATGTGCACACTGCAGAATCCCACAAACAGCACTGAGATAAATCATCAGATAATCAGTATTTGGTGGTGTTGGTTGAGGGATAAATGTTGACTAGAACATTGGAATAACTCTCCTGCCAATATCTTGTACATCAACCTGAGAGGGCAGATGCAGCCTCACCTGGGGACCTTCAACATCTCATCCAAGAGACATCAGGCTGAATTTTGCCGGTGCTCAGAGGGCAGGTTTGGAGGTGGGTTAGCTGTCAAAATAGCAAAGATTGTCAGCGGGTAGGTAACCCCCTGTCAACCCACCTCCACGCGTGTCTCTCGGGTGTCTGGTCTGTCGGCGCTGAACAGGCCCGACACCAAGCGGCGGGGGAGGCAACTCACATCATTAAATTCATTGTTAACATCCAATTAACTGTTATTTTAAGCCTACATTTCAATTTTACGTGCTCCCCCATGGGTTACCTGCTGCTCGGGGAACACGTCAGCTCACCATGTCATGAGTGGATTCAGCATTGAATTATCTCATGAACTGACAGCTGCCAAAGTTGTATAAAAGATCCCAGGTTACAGCTGTTCACTTTCAAAGCTCAGAAAGTGTTGCTTACTGCATGTGGAAGACATATTGTGAGCTTTCTGCAGCTTGCAAGTGTTTGGAGCAAACTCTGTATCCAGTGTCACTTCATTGGAACAACCTCTCTCACCATTGACAGATCGCTTCTGTCATCTCAACCTCACCTGCCATCTATTCCATCAGCATCGTTGTCCTTGAAAATATCTCACCTTGGTCCTTAGAATAACACCGCGATCAGCCCCAACACCAGCATCACCGGGCACACCAGTAGCAACAACAACTTCTCTGCAATCACCTGATGCTGCACAGGGCAGAGGGCATCAGCACCCGACCAAATTGCAGCATGGGAGGTCAGGGATGGCCTCACCGTGGCCAGATTTACTTCACATGACGCTGTACACCCTGGATGCCAGATGATGCGCCAGGTTGGCACCACCCCACACCAACACCATAGAGCATCCCTACAATGCCCAAGCCATTCCTTTCGCACTCACCACCATTGTGGGGGGTACCGTTATGTCTTACAATTCAATGCAACTCACTAAGCCGCTTCCAAAGGTGCACACAAATCTGTCCAAGAACACAAAGTGCTGAAAATAAAGGTTTCAATGTTTGACAGCACATTAACAGAAACTTCACATGATCATGACCAGAGCATCGGACCTGTGAGGGAGCAGCGGCAGTTTGAAACCGACGGCAGTGAACGAGGCCCGAGCAGAGCATTGGACCTGTGAGGGAGCAGCGGCAGTTTGAAACCGGCGGCAGTGAGGCGAGGCCCGACCAGAGCATCGGACCTGTGAGGGAGCAGCGGCAGTTTGAAACTGGTGGCAGTGAGGCGAGGCCCGACCAGAGCATCGGACCTGTGAGGGAGCAGCGGCAGTTTGAAACTGGCGGCAGTGAGGCGAGGCCCGACCAGAGCATCGGACCTGTGAGGGAGCAGCGGCAGTTTGAAACCGGCGGCAGTGAACGAGGCCCGACCAGAGCATCGGACCTGTGAGGGAGCAGCGGCAGTTTGAAACCGGCGGCAGTGAGGCGAGGCCCGACCAGAGCATCGGACCTGTGAGGGAGCAGCGGCAGTTTGAAACCGGCGGCAGTGAACGAGGCCCGACCAGAGCATCGGACCTGTGAGGGAGCAGCGGCAGTTTGAAACCGGCGGCAGTGAGGCGAGGCCCGACCAGAGCATCGGACCTGTGAGGGAGCAGCGGCAGTTTGAAACTGGCGGCAGTGAGGCGAGGCCCGACCAGAGCATCGGACCTGTGAGGGAGCAGCGGCAGTTTGAAACCGGCGGCAGTGAGGCGAGGCCCGACCAATTCAACAGCAGGGAGAGAGGTAAAAAGTAATCAAAGTGTGACATCACCAGGAAGCAGGTAAGTGATTGGTTGGTGAGTATTTCTCTCTTTTTAAACTTTAACTCTGGTTTATAGTTTATTTAAGGTCTCTCTGGTGTAGCGGGGACTGTTGGTAAACCAGTTAACTGTAGTGTAATTAGTGGGATTGATTGATTTAATTTAAATTCAATTAATTAAAGGGTAATTCATGGCAGGACAGCCGGGCCACGTGGTATGCTCCTCCTGCGATATGTGGGAACTCAGGGACACTTCCTGTGTCCCTGACAACTACATGTGCAGGAAGTGCATCTAGCTGCAGCTACTGACAGACCGCATTGCGGCACTGAGGCTGCGATTGGATGCATACTGGAGCATTCACGATGCTCAGGACATCGTGAATAGCACGTTTAGAGAGTTGGACACACCACAGGTAGAGGTTGCAGAGGAAGAAAGGGAACGGGTGACCAACAGGCAGAGTACTAGGCGCAGTCAGGTAGTGCAGGGGTCCCCTGTGGATGTCCCCCTCTCAAACAGATACACCGCTTTGAGTACTGTTGGGGGGGATGGCTTATCAGAGGAAGGCAACAGCAGCCAACTTCCTGGCACCAGGGGTTGCTCTGCTGCACAGAATGGGAGGAAAAAGAGGGGTAGAGCTATAGTAATAGGGGATTCAATTTAAGGGGAATAGTTAGGCGTTTCTGCGACCGCAAACGAGACTCCAGGATGGTGTGCTGCCTCCCTGGTGCAAGGGTCAAGGATGTCTCCGAGCGGCTGCAGAACATCTTGGAAGGGAAGGGTGACCAGCCAGTTGTCATGGTGCATATAGGCACCAACGATATAGGTAAAAAGCGGGATGAGGTTCTAAAAGCGGAATATAGGGAGTTAGGAGATAAATTAAAAAACAGGACCTCAAAGGTAGTAATCTCAGGATTGCTACCAGTGTCACGTGCTAGTCAGAGTAGAAATAGAAGGATACTTCAGATGAATACGTGGCTAGAGGAATGGTGCCAGGGGGAGGGATTCAAGTTCCTGGGACTTTGGAACCGGTTCTGGGGGAGGTGGGACCAGTTCAAACCGGACGGTCTGCATCTGGGCAGGGCTGGAAGCGATGTCCTAGGGGGAGTGTTTGCTAGTGCTGTGGGGGAGGGTTTAAACTAAAATGGCAGGGGGTTGGGAACCTGAGCAGGGAGACAGAGGAATGGGAAATAAGGATAAAAGCAAAATATAGGAAGGAGAAAAACAAAAGTAGCAGTCAGAGAAATCAACGGTTTAAATCAAACATGGCCACAGTAAATAATAATTCTAATAGGCCTGAAGGCTTTGTGTCTTAATGCGAGGAGCATTTGTAATAAGATGGATGAATTGGCTGCGAAAATAGAGGTAAACGAATATGATTTGGTTGGGATTACAGAAACGTGGCTCAAGGATGGCCAAGACTGGGAACTCAATATCCAGGGGTATTCGATACTCAGGAAAGATAGGCAAAAAGGAAAGGTAGGTGGGGTAGCATTACTGGTTAAAGAAGGGATTAACACAATTGTAATGAAGGATATTAGCTCTGATGATGTGGAATCTGTATGGGTAGAATTGAGAAATACTAAGGGCAAAAAAACGTTAGTGGGGGTGGTATATAGACCTCCAAACAGTAAGGCGGAGGTTGGGGATGGCATTAAAAGGGAAATTAAATAAGCGTGCAATAAGGGCACAGCAGTCATCATGGGTGACTTTAATCTACATATAGATTGGGCCAACCAAATTAGTAAAAATACTGTGGAGGAGGAATTCCTGGAGTGTTTACGGGATGGTTTCCTGGACCAATATGTCGAGGAACCAACCAGAGATCATGCCATCTTAGACTGGGTATTATGTAACGAGAAAGGATTAATTAGCAATCTTGTTGTACGAGGCCCCTTGGGGCGGAGCGATCATAATATGATGGAATTCTTCATTAAGATGGAAAATGAAGTAGTTGACACAGAGACTAGGGTCCTGAATTTAAATAAAGGAAACTACAATGGTCTGAGGAGTGAGATGGGTAGGATTGATTGGGGAATGACACTCAAAGGGTTGACGGTGGATAGGCAATGGCAAACATTCAAAGATCGAATGGATGAGCTACTGAATTTGTTCATCCCAGTTTGGCTTAAAAATAAAACAAAAAAGGTGACTCAACCGTGGCTAACAAGGGAAATTAGGGATAGCATAAGATCCAAGGAGAGGACATATAAATTGGCCAGAAAAAGCAATAATCCTGAGGATTGGGAGCAGTTTATGATTCAACAAAGGAGGACAAAGGGATTAATTAAGAAATGGAAAATAGAACATGAGAGTAAGCTTTCAGGGAACATAAAATCTGACCGTAAAAGCTTTTATAGATATGTGAAGAGAAAAAGATTGGTTAAGTCAAGCGTAGGTCCCTTGCAGTCAGAATCAGGGGAATTTATAATGGGGAACAAAGAAATGGCAGAACAACTAAATACATATTTTGGTTCTGTCTTCACAAAGGAGGACACACATAACCTCCCAGAGATGTCGGGGAACATAGGGTCTGATGAAAGGGTGGAACTGAAAGAAATCAGTATTTGTAGGGAAATGGTGTTAGGAAAATTGATGGGACTGAAGGCCGATAAATCCCCAGGGCCTGATAATCTACATCCCAGGGTACTTAAGGAAGTGGCCGTAGAAATAGTAGGTGCATTGCTGGTCATCTTCCAGAACTCGATAGACTCTGGAACAGTACCCATGGATTGGAGGGTAGCTAATGTTACCTGACTATTCAAAAAAGGTGGTAAAGAAAAAGCGGGGAATTATAGACCGGTAAGCCTGACATCGGTAGTGGGGAAAATGCTAGAGTCCATTATAAAAGATGTAATAGCAGAGCACTTGGAAAGCAGTGACAGGATCGGACAAAGTCAACATGGATTTACAAAAGGTAAATCATGCTTGACTAATCTACTGGAATTTTTTGAGGATGTAACTGGTAAAATAGAGAAGGGAGAACCAGTGGATGTGGTGTATTTGGACTTTCAGAAGGCTTTCGATAAGGTCCCGCATAGGAGATTAGCGTGCAAAATTAAGGCACATGGGATTGGGGCAAGGTTTTGTCTTGGATAGAGAACTGGTTGGCGGACAGAAAGCAGAGTTGGAATAAACGGGTCGTTTTCCGAGTGGCAGGCAGTGCCTAGTGGGGTACCGCAAGGATTGGTCCTAGGAACCCAGCTGTTCACAATATATATTAATGATGATCTGGATGAGGGAATTGGATGTAATATCTCCAAATTTGCAGATGACACAAAGCTGGGTGGGAGGGTATGCTGTGAGGAGGATGTCGTAAAACGCCAGTACGATTTGGACAGGTTGGGTGATTGGGCAAAAACATCGCAAATACACTATGATGTGGATAAATGTGAGGTTATCCACTTTGGTGGCAATAACAGGAAGGCAGATTATTATTTGAATGGCAATAGATTGGGAGAAGGGGAAGTGCAAAGAGACCTGGGTGTTCTTGTGCACCAGTCGCTGAAGGTAAGCATGCAGGTGCAGCAGGCGGTTAAGAAGCAAATGGTATGTTGGCCTTCGTAGCAAGAGGGTTCGAGTACAGGAACAAGGATGTCTTGCTACAGTTGTACAGGGCCTTGCTGAGACCGCACCTTGAGTATTGTGTGCAGTTTTGGTCGCCTTACCTGAGGAAGGACATTCTTGCCATGGAAGGAGTGCAGCGAAGATTCACCAGGCTGATACCTGGGATGGCAGGAATGACGTATGAGGAGAGATTGTGTCGATTGGGCTTATACTCACTGGAGTTTAGAAGATTGAGAGGGGATCTCATCGAAACCTATAAAATTCTGTCAGGCCTGGACAGACTAGATGCAGGAAGGATGTTTCTGATGGCCGGGGAGTCCAGAACCAGGGGTCATAGTCTAAGGATAAGGGGTAAGCCATTTAGGGCTGAAATAAGGAGGAATTTCTTCACCCAGAGAGTGGTGAACCTGTGGAATTCTCTGCCACAGAGGGCGGTGGAGGCCAGTTCATTAAATATATTCAAGAAAGAGTTGGATATATTTCTTAAGGCTAAAGGGATCAAGGGATATGGGGAGAAGGCAGGGAAAGGGTACTGAATTTGGATGATCAGCCATGATCTCATTGAATGGCGGAGCAGGCTCGAAGGGCCGAATGGCCTACTGCTGCTCCTATCTTCTATGTATGTTTCTATGTATTGGCAAAGCTACCCAAGTGCCTACCCTTTTGTGATATTAGTTGGTATGATTATCATATTAACTGGACAACTCAAATTGGGCAGAGCAGCCTTGAGGATGAGTTCATTGAGTGCATTAGGGATGGGTGTCTTGAGCAGTATGTAACTGAACCGACCAGGGGGCAAGCAACCTTAGATTTGGTCCTGTATAATGAGACAGGATTAATTAAAAATGTCCTAGTTAAGGATCCCCTTGGAATGAGTGACCATAACATGGTTGAATTCTATATTCAAGTAGAGGGTGAGAAGGTTGGCTCTCAAACAAGCGTGCTGAGCTTGAATAAAGGAGACTATGAAGGTATGAGAGCGGAATTGATTAGAGTGGACTGGGAAAATAGATTAAAGGGTAAGACGGTACATGATCAGTGGTGTACATTTAAGGAGTTATTTTACAACTTCCAAAAAAAAAAATTCCACTGAGGAAAAAAAGGTGTAAAAGAAAATATAGCCATCCGTGGCTAAGTAAAGTAATTAAGGATAGTATTCAACTAAAAACAAGGGCATATAAGGTAGCCAAATCTAGTGGGAGGATAGAAGATTGGGAAGTCTTTAAAAGACAGCAAAAAATAACTAAAAGATTGATTAAGAAAGGGAAGATAGATTATGAAAGTAAATTAGCAAAAAATATAAAAACGGATAGCAAAAGTTTCTATAGTTATATAAAAAGAAAAAAGGGTGGCTAAAGTAAATGTTGGTCCCTTAGAGGATGAGACCGGGAAATTAATGGTGGGAAACATGGAGATGTCAAAAACGCTGAACAAATATTTTGTATCAGTCTTTACAGTAGAGGACACTAAGAATATCCCAACACTGGACAAACAGGGGGCTCTAGTGGGAGAGGAGCTAAATACGATTAAAATCACTAAGGAAGTGGTACTTGGTAAAATAATGGGACTTAAGCCGGATAAATCCCCTGGACCTGATGGCTTACATCCTAGGATCTTGAGGGAAGTGGCAGTAGGGATTGTGGATGTATTGGTAATAATTTTCCAAAACTCCCTGTACTCGGCAAAGGTCCCGGCAGATTGGAAAACTGTTAATGTAACACTCTTATTTAAAAAGGGTAGTAGGCAGAAGGCTGGAAACTATAGACCTGTTAGCCTAACATCTGTGGTTGGTAAAATGTTAAGAGTCCATTATTAAGGAGACAGTAACGGGACATTTGGATAAACATAATTTAATAGGACAAACTCAGCATGGTTTCATGAAGGGGAAGTCATGTTTGACAAATTTGCTTGAGTTCTTTGAGGAAGTAACATACAGGGTGGATAAAGGAGAACCAGTGGACGTAGCGCATTTAGACTTCCAAAAGGCATTTGACAAGGTGCCACACAAAAGATTATTGCTAAAGATAAAAAATCACGGGATTGGGGGTAATATTCTGGCGTGGGTGGAGAATTGGCTCTCTAACAGAAAGCAGAGAGTTGGGATAAATGGTTCATTCTCAGACTGGCAATCAGTAACTAGTGGTGTTCCACAGGGGTCAGTGCTGGGTCCCCAAATTTTTACAATCTATATTAACGATTTGGAGGAGGGGACCGAGTGTAACACATCAAAGTTTGCAGATGATACAAAGATGGGAGGAAAAGTAGTGAGTGAGGAGGACATAAAAAACCTGCAAAGTGACATAGACAGTCTAAGTAAGTGGGCAGAGATTTGGCAGATGGAATACAATACTGGAAAGTGTGAGGTTATGCACTTTGGCAGGAAAAATCATAGAGCAAGTTATTATCTTAATGGCAAGAAACTGGAAAGTACTGTAGTACAAAGGGATCTGGGGGTCCTGGTGCACGAAACTCAAAAAGTTAGTATGCAGGTGCAGCAAGTGATCAAGAAGGCCAATGGAATGTTGGCTTTTATTGCTAGGGGGATAGAATATAAAAACAGGGAGGTATTGCTGCAGTTATACAAGGTATTGGGGAGACCGCACCTGGAATACTGCATACAGTTTTGGTGTCCATACTTAAGAAAAGACATACTTGCTCTCGAGTCAGTACAAAGAAGGTTCACTCGGTTAATCCCGGGGATGAGGGGGTGGTCATATGAGGAGAGGTTGAGTAGATTGGGACTCTACTCATTGGAGTTCAGAAGAATGAGAGGCGATCTTATTGAAACATATAAGATTGTGAAGGGGCTTGATCGGGTGGATGCGGTGAGGATGTTCCCAATGATAGGTGAAACTAGAACTAGGGAGCATAATCTTAAAATAAGGGGCTGCTCTTTCAAAACTGAGATGAGGAGAAACTTCTTCACTCAGAGGGTGGTAGGTTTGTGGAATTTGCTGCCCCAGAAAGCTGTGGAAGCTACATCATTAAATAAATTTAAAACAGAAATAGATAGTTTCCTAGAAGTAAAGGGAATTAAGGGTTACGGGGAGCGGGCAGGAAATTGGACATGAGTCTAGGTTCGGAATGCTCATGGCCCTGTGGGTAGTGGAGTGGGCCCAGGGGCCGTGTAGCCTGGTTCTGCTCCTACTTCTTGTGTTCTAATTCTGTATTAGGTTTCAGGAGATGGTTTTATTCCTGTTCCTGGCTAGGGTGGAGATCGCCTTTACAGAAGGTAAGTACTGTAGAAAATATAGGGACAGAGTGATCTCCTGGAAGAGTTTCGATCGCCTAGATGGGTCGGAGAGGAATTTCCCAGATTTTTTCTCCCAAATTGGCCATTGGGTTTTTTATCTGGTTTTTCGCCTCTCCCGGGAGATCACATGGGTTTGGGTGGGATGGAGAGTGATAGAAGATTTGAGGTTAGGATCAGATCAGCCATGATCTTATTGAATGGTGGAGCAGGCTCGAGGGGCCGATTGGCCTACTCCTGCTCCTATTTCTTATGTTCTTATGTTCTTATTGATTGGGCTAGGATGAGGGTGAGTGTGAGGGGTGGCTAGTGAAATGGGGAAGTGATAATGTAAATAGAGAGGGATGGGTGGAGATACAAGGTAAGTTAGTCTGAGTAAGGATGTGCAGGAGTAGGGTAGGGAAGGCAGAGTGATGTCGATGTGATGAGTGGCACAACAGGATGAGGTTGAGTGTGGCTTGGCAGTAACATTTCATGATCTACTGGGATAATTGAAAGGCTTGCGCCACTGCTGCCGGGTTCTGCTGACTACATCCCTGCTACTGAAGTCAATGGGAATCAGGGGGAAAACGCTCCACTAGCTGAAGGCATACCTAGCACAAAGAAAGATATTTGTGGTGGTTGAAGGTTAATCATCACAGCCCGAGGACATCACTGCACGAGTTCCTCAAGGCAGTGTCCTAGGCCCAATCAACTTCAGCTGCTTCATCAATGAACTTCCCTCCTACATAAGGTCAGAAATGGGGATGTTTGCTGATGACTGCACAGTGTTCAATGCCATTCACAACTCCTCAGATACTGAAGCAGTCCATGCCCGAATGCAACAAGATCTGGACAACGTTCAGGCTTGTCTGATAAGTGGCAGGTAACATTCACGCCACAGAGGTGCCAGGCAATGACTATCTCCAACAAGGGAGAGTCTAACCACCGCCCCTTGACATTCAACGGCATTACCATCGCTGAATCCCCCACCATCAACATCCTGGGGGTCACCAGTGACCAGAAACCTAACTGGACCAACCACATAAATACTGTGACAACAAGAGCAGGTCAGAGGCTGGGTATTCTGTGGTGAGTGTCTCACCTCCTGACTCCCCAAAGCCTTTCCACCACCTACAAGGCACAAGTAAGGAGTGTGATGGAAAACTCTCCACTTGCCTGGATGAGTGCTGCGTCAACAACACTCAAGAAGCTCGACACCATCCAGGACAAAGCAACCCGCTTGATTGGCACCCCATCCACCACCTTAAACATTCACTCCCTCCACCGCCAGCGCACTGTGGCTGCAGTGTGTCCCATCTACAAGATGCACTGCAGCAACTCACCAAGGCTTATTCGGCAGCACCAATCAAACCCGCGACCTCTTCCACCTAGAAGGACAAGGGCAGCAGGCATGTGGGATCACCACCACCTGCAAGTTCCCCTCCAAGTCACACACCATCCTGACTTAGAAGTATATTGCCGATCCTTCATCGTCGCTGGGTCAAAATACTGGAACTCCCTCCCTAACAGCACTGTGGGAGTACCTTCACCACACGGACTGCAGTGGCTAAAGAAGGTGGCTCACCACCACCTTCTCAAGGGCAATTAGGGATGGGCAATAAATGTTGGCCTTGCCAGTGACGCGCACATCCCATAAACGAATTTATAAAAACCTGTGCAATGTGCAACCAGGTTGTGTTGATCTCCTGGGGAGGTCTCTTCTGCCCATGGGAAGGGAAGAGAACCTCCCTGCGTGCTGTGACTCCCTCCATAAGCATATGGTGGAAGTCATGGGAGAGCCTGGGTGCAGCTGTGCACATTTGTGCAGTGCCTGTCAGTGTTTGCTGCACCTCAATGCTGTAGAACAATGACAGCACAAATGTCAAAATCAATTTGGACATGGCCCTTTTAAGGAAACCGGCTGATGACGCGTCATCAAATGATGTCATCAGACCCGCTTCCTTATAATTGGTCGGGAGCCTCGCAGGGCGGGCTTAACAAGCCCTAGTAATGTAAAATCACTCGGAGAGTGCGGGCTGCAGTAGGCAGTGGGCTGGGACCGCAACACCGACCCTCGCTGCCCCCAACCCGCCTCGGTCGGCGAAATCGCAGCCATCACCTCTGACAGTGCAGTACTCCCTCAGCACTGGCCTGAACTGTCAGCCTAGATTAAGTGGTCATGTCTGGAGTGGGGCTTGAACTGAGGAATTAGCCCTCTGGTGACTGAATACCAATTAGTTAGGCTATAAGGACTCAGTTAATTCCACTATCTGTAATGACTATGCATTGGAAAAAGTAGGGATGAGTACTTGGGGGCTACTTTGGACAGCCCCCAAAAATGGGCGCAGGGAACGCGATGCGCAATTAACCCGCCAACTTTGTGCTGCCTGCTCATTACAATGATTTCTGCGTGCAGTCAGCGCTAACAATGCTATTCATTGCTGGACACATCAGCAGGGGGCCCAAAATCAGAACACCCGAGCACCACTTAAAACTATTCTGCACTGCTTAAAGCTAGCCTATACCTCTTAAAGGGGAGGTGCATTGCGGCTGGACCAAGTGGTGAGAGTCATGCAGGAAGTGAATCTGTCCTGGGAAAGAGTGAGAAATGGCACAATATGAGAGAGAGCAGGCTCCAAGGTTTTCGGACATTGTACTGGAACTCTTGGTGCAAGAGGTTGAAAGGAAGAGAGATGTTCTGTATCCACAGGGGGGGCAGGAGGCCCTCCAGATATAAGAACATAAGAACATAAGAACATAAGAAATAGGAGCAGGAGTAGGCCAATCGGCCCCTCGAGCCTGCTCCGCCATTCAATAAGATCATGGCTGATCTGATCCTAACCGCCAATCTACTATCACAGAACCATCTCATGAATCTAACAGAATTAGACACACGAAATAGGAGCAGGATCAGGCTACATGGCCCCTGGGCCCGCTCCACTACCCACAGGGCCATGTCCAATCCGAACCTAGACTCATGTCCAAATTCCTGCCCGCTCCCCTTAACCCTTAATTCCCTTTACTTCTGGGAAACTGTCTATTTCTGTTTTAAATTTATGTAATGATGTAGCTTCTACAGCTTTTTGGGGCAGCATATTCCATGGACCTACCACCCTCTGAGTGAAGTAGTTCCTCCTCATCTCAGTTTTGAAAGAGCAGCCCCTTATTCTAAGACTATGCCCCTTAGTTCTAGTTTCACCCATCATCGGGAACATCCTCCCCGCACCCACCTGATCCAACCCCTTCACAATCTTATATGTTTCAATAAGATCGCCTCTCATTCTTCTGAACTCCAATGAGTAGAGTCCCAATCTACTCAACCTCTCCTCATATGTCCATCCCATCATCCCCGGGATTAACCGAGTGAACCTTCTTTGTACTGACTCGAGAGCAAGTATGTCTTTTCTTAAGTATGGACACCAAAACTGTATGCAGTATTCCAGGTGCGGTCTCACCAATACCTTGTACAACTGAAGCAATACCTCCCTATTTTTATATTCTATCCCCCTAGCAATGAAAGCCAACATTCCATTGGCCTTCTTAATCACTTGCTGCACCTGCATACTAACCTTTTGAGTTTCGTGCACCAGGACCCCCAGGTCCCTTTGTACTTCAGTACTTTCCAGTTTCTTGCCATTAAGATAATAACTTGCTCTACAATTTTTCCTGCCAAAGTGCATAACCTCACACTTTCCAGTATTGTATTCCATCTGCCAAATCTCTGCCCACTTACTTAGCCTGTCTATGTCCCCTTGCAGGTTTTTTATGTCCTCCTCACTCACTACTTTCCCTCCCATCTTAGTATCATCTGCAAACTTTGATATGTTACACTCGGTCCCCTCCTCCAAATCATTAATATAGATTGTAAAGAGTTGGGGACCCAGCACTGACCCCTGCGGAACACCACTAGTTACCGATTGCCAGTCTGAGAATGAACCATTTATCCCAACTCTCTGCCTTCTGTTAGATAGCCAATCCTCTATCCATGCCAGAATATTACCCCCAATCCCGTGATTTTTTATCTTTAGCAATAATCCTTTGTGTGGCACCTTGTCAAATGCCTTTTGGAAGTCTAAATACACTACGTCCACTGGTTCCCCTTTATCCACCCTATATGTAACTTCCTCAAAGAACTCCAGCAAATTTGTCAAACATGACTTCCCCTTCATAAAACCATGCTGACTTTGTCCTATTAAATTATGATTATCCAAATGTCCTGTTAGTGTCTCCTTAATAATGGACTCCAAAATTTTACCTACCACAGATGTTAGGCTAACCGGTCTATAGTTTCCAGCCTTATGTCTACTGCCCTTTTTAAATGAGGGTGTTACATTAGCAGTTTTCCAGTCTGCAGGGACCTTTGCCGAGTTCAGGGAGTTTTGGAAAATTATTACCAATGCATCCACAATCCCTACCGCCACTTCCCTCAAGACCCTAGGATGTAAGCCATCAGGTCCAGGTGATTTATTCGCCTTGAGTCCCATTATTTTACCGAGTACCACTTCCTTAGTGATTTTGATTGTGTTTAGCTCCTCCCTCCCTATAGCCCCCTGTTTGTCCAGTGTTGGGATATTCTTAGTGTCCTCTACTGTAAAGACTGATGTAAAATATTCATTCAGTGTTTTTGCCATCTCCATATTTCCCACCATTAATTTCCCGGTCTCATCCTCGAAGGGACCAACATTTACTTTAGCCACCCTTTTTCCTTTTATATAACTGTAAAAACTCTTACTATCTGTTTTTATATTTTTTGCTAATTTACTTTCATAATCTATCTTCCCTTTCTTAATCAATCTTTTTGCTATTTTTTGCTGTCTTTTAAAGTTTTCCCAATCCTCTATCCTCCCACTAGATTTGGCTACCTTATATGCCCTTGTTTTTAGTTGAATACTATCCTTAATTTCTTTACTTAGCCACGGATGGCTGTCTTTTCTTTTACACCCTTTTCTTCTCAGTGGAATATATTTTTTTGGAAGTTGTAAAATAACTCCTTAAATGTACACCACTGATCATGTATCGTCTTACCTTTTAATCTATTTTCCCAATCCACTCTACTCAATTCCGCTCTCATACCTTCATAGTCTCCTTTATTCAAGCTTAGCACGCTTATATGAGATCCAACCTTCTCACCCTCTAATTGAATATGGAATTCAACCATGTTATGGTCACTCATTCCAAGGGGATCCTTTACTACGACATTTTTAATTAATCCTGTCTCGTTACACAGGACCAGATCTAAGGTTGCTTGCCCCCTGGTCGGTTCAGTTACATACTGCTCAAGAAACCCATCCCTAATACACTCAATGAACTCATCCTCAAGGCAGCCCTGCCCAATTTGATTTGTCCAATTAATATGATAGTTAAATTCCCCCAGAATTATAGATGTTCCCTTATTACAAGCCTCAACTATTTCCTCATTGATACTCCGCCCAACAGAGTTGCAACTGCTTGGAGGCCTATAGACTACGCCCACTAGTGTTTTTTTTCCCCTTATTCTTCCTTACCTCCACCCAAACTGTTTCATTATCCTGATCTTTTGACCCAATATCATTTCTCTGTATTACAGTGATTCCTTCCTTTATTAACATAGCCACCCCACCTCCCCTTCCTTCCTGCCTGTCCTTCCTGATCATTAAATAACCTGGTATGTTTAATTCCCAGGCATTGTCACCCTGCAGCCATGTTTCTGTAATGGCCACAAGATCATACCCATATGCAGTTATTTGTGCCATTAACTCGTCTATTTTGTTACGAATACTACGTGCATTCAGATAGAGAACTTTCAAATATGTTTTGTGACACTTAGGCCTAGAAATTTGGTTTTGGCGCAGCGACGGCTTTAGCGCCGGAAGTTAGTGCCGGAGCTAAGTCGCGCTGGGTGTGCCAAAAATTCACTAGTTCTGCGCCCAAACGGCTGCCGGCGCTGCTGAAAGCTGTTTGCGCCTGAAAACTGGCGCTACACGCTGAATTGCGGCGCTATTCCGGCGCTGCGGCGCCCGCTGCGGTGCGGCAGGTTCGGGAAGTGCAGGCCTCCTCCTTCCCTTAAGGAGGAGCTGCCTGCACCCGGCCACGGCCCGCGAAAATCATTGTAAAAATGAGCCCGGCACCTCGGACAAGTGCCGGGCTTGCATCTGTCCCGGGGGGGGGGGGGGGGGAGAAGTCCGGGGAGGGAGCTGCGGCCAGGCGGCCGGCGGGAAAGCGGCCGGCCGCCGCGGGGCCTTTAATGCGCCGGCGCAAAGTCCAGTAAGGCACCTCTGCCAGAACGTTGCTTGCGGCTGCCACGGGCGAGGCGGCCGCAAGTCACTTTCGGAGTTCGGGCGGGTTACCATGGCAACCGGGACGCTGCGCACACCGATGACGTCATCGGTGCCGGCACAGCGCTAACGGCCTAACGCCGATTTAGGGACCCACTCAATTTCCAAACTGGCCATAACTCCGGCGCTAGGCCCTCTAGCGCCTCAAAAGCGGCGCTAAGCCTACCGAATTTCTAGCCCTTAGTTCCTGCTTTTGCCCTTTTTATTACTTTACCTTTTACTCCATACCTTCTGCCCCTTCTTGACATACTCTGGTTTTTAATTTCCCCACTGCTACCTAAGTCTATGACCTTCTCTGTTGTCAGTTTTATTATTTGCTCTCTAGGAACCTCCCCCCAACTAGTTAGTTTAAAGCCCTCTCTACAGCCCTAGTTATATGATCCGCCAGGACTCTAGTCCCAGCACTGGCCAAGTGAAGTCCGTCCCAACGGAACAGCTCCCTCTTGCCCCAGTACTGGTGCCAGTGTCCCAGGAAGCAAAACCCATTTCTCCCACACCAGTCTTTGAGCCACGTATTTAACTCTCTCATTTTATTTGTCCTAGCCAAATTCGCTCATGGCTCAGGTAATAATCCAGAGATTATTACCCTTGAGGTTCTGTTTTTTAATTTGACCCCTAGCTGCTCATACTCCTTTAACAGAACCGGCTTCCTAGTCCTATCTACGTCGTTTGTACCAACATGGACCACGACAACTGGATCCACCCCCTCCCACTGCAAGTTTCTTTCCAGCCCAGAGGAGATGTCCTTAACCCTGGCACTGGGTAGGCAACACAGCCTTCTGGACTCTCGCTCTCGGCTGCAGAGAACTCTATCTATCCCCCTAATAATACTATCCCCTACCACTACAACATTTCTATTTACTCCCCGCTCTTGAATGGCCCCCCGTTCCACGGTGCTGTGGCCAGGTTACTCATCCTCCCTGCAGTCCCTGCTCCTGTCCCCACAGGGAGTAAGAACCTCGAACCTGTTGGACAAGAGCAAGGGCTGCGGCTCCTCCAGCTCTACCTCCTGGATCCCCGTACCTGCCTCCCTCGTGGTCACACCGTCCTGTCCCTGACCATGGGCTACATCTGAATTAATTAACTTCATAGGTGTGACCACCTCCTGATACACAGAGTCCAGGTACTTCTCCCCATCCCTGATGTGTCGCAGTGTCTGAAGCTCAGACTCCAGCTCATCAACACGGAGCTGGAGTTCCTGTAGCAGCAGACACTTGTCACAGACGTAATCGCCGTGAGCCTCAATGGGGTTCACCGACTCCCATATCTCGCAACAGTAAAACATCACCTGCTCCATTCTATGTAATTAATTACATTTTTTATTGTTAGTTATGGACACCCTCTGCCCGATTTTAGATGTGATGCGCTATCAATTACTTTAAAGACTGAGGTTAAGCGAGTAACTAACAGGCTTTTATTAAGAAGAGAATGAAGGTGTGCCTCGAGTGGTCGACCAGTCCAGAATACAGAGGGACTGTGGAGCAGTCACCTTTATACCTGGACTCGTGGGAGGAGTCAGCCGAGGCATGTACAGACATGTACACAGTGGAATACAAACACCCACACAGGCAGGTATAACAGTGGTTTACCACATTCACCCCTTGTTTAAAAATTAGTCCGGCGGGGTGAAGTGTATTAAAAGTTTGTGTATTGGAGTCTCTCCGGAGGTCTTGTCTGCCGCTGTGATCGACGTGGCGACGGCAGGGGTAGTGAAGCTTCCGGCGTCGAGTCCCGCGTAGGCTGGGGCACTGGTGTGTAGTCCTCGTGGGTGTTGAGCGGGTTGCGGGGCCCATGCGTGCCGTCTGCTGGGGTTGGATATTGGATCGTGGGGGGGGGTGGTAGTGGGTAGTGGGTTACTGGGGCCCCCGAGGGTGCGAGGTCTCGTATGGAGACTGTGCCCTCCCGCCCGTCCGGGTACGCAATGTAAGCATACTGGGGGTTGGCGTGGAGGAGGTCGACCCTCTCGACCAGGGGGTCCATTTTATGGGTCCTCACATGTCTTCTCAGTAGGACCGGCCCTGGGGACATCAGCCATGGCGGTAGCGATGTCCCCGATGTGGACTTCCTTGGGAAGACAAACATTTTCTCATGAGGGGTGGCGTTAGTGGCAGTGCAGAGCAGTGACCGAATAGAATGGAGCGCATCGGGGAGCACATCCTGCCAGCGGGAGGTCGGAAGGCCCCTATACTTTAAGGCTAGCAGGGCGGCCTTCCAAACTGTCGCATTCTCTCTTTCCACCTGTCCGTTCCCCCAGGGGTTGGAACTAGTGGTCCTGCTTGTGGCAATACCCCTAGCGAGCAGGTACTGGCGGAGTTCGTCGCTCATAAACGATGAGCCCCGGTCGCTATGGATATAGCTGGGGAAACCGAACAGGGTGAAGAGGTCATTCAGACATTTAATGACCGTGGCACTGGTCATGTCCGGGCAGGGGATGGCGAACGGGAAACGGGAGTACTCATCAATAATGTGGAGGAAGTACACATTGCGGTCGGAGGAGGGGAGAGGCCCTTTAAAATCAACGCTCAGGCGCTCGAAGGGGCGAGTGGCTTTTATCAGGTGAGCCCTGCCTGGTCTATAAAAGTGCGGTTTGCACTCAGCGCAGACTTGGCAGTTCCTGGTCATGGTCCTGACCTCCTCAATGGAGTAAGGCAGGTTGCGGGCCTTGATGAAGCGGAAGAACCTGGTGACCCCCGGGTGGCAGAGGTCATTGTGGAGGGCCCGCAGTCTATCGATCTGCGCGCTGGCGCAGGTGCCACACGATAGAGCATCCGGGGGTTCATTGAGCTTCCCGGGCCGGTACAAGATCTCGTAATTGTAGGTGGAAAGTTCGATTCTCCACCTCAAGATCTTGTCGTTTTTGATTTTGCCCCTCTGCTTGTTGTTAAACATAAAAGCAACTGAACGCTGGTCAGTGAGCAGGGTAAATCGTTTTCCGGCCAGGTAGTGCCTCCAATGACACACAGCCTCCACAATAGCCTGGGCCTCCTTCTCAACAGTGGAGTGTCTGGTCTCCGGGCCCTGGAGGGTTCATGAAAAGAAGGCCACGGGTCTCCCCGCCTGATTAAGGGTAGCGGCCAGGGCAAAGTCGGACGCGTCGCTTTCCACCTGGAAGGGGATGGATACGTCCACTGCGTGCATGGTGGCTTTGGCAATGTCTTCCTTGATACGGTGGAAGGCTAAGCGGGCCTCTGCCATCAAGGGAAAAGAGGAGGACTTGATCAGCGGACGGGTCTTGTCCGCATAGTAGGGGACCCACTGGGCGTAATAGGAGAAAAACCCCAGGCACCTCTTCAGGGCCTTGAGGCAGTGGGGCAGTGGGAGTTCCATAAGGGGACGCATCCGGTCGGGGTCGGGACCGATGACTCCGTGTTCCACAACACAGCCAAGGATGGCGAGGTGGGTTGTGCGGAATATGCACTTCTCCTTGTTATACGTCAGGTTCAGGAGTTGGGCGGTGCAGAGGAATTTTTTGAGGTTTGCGTCATGGTCCTGCAAGTCATGGCCGCAGATGGTCACATTGTCCAGATATGGGAAAGTGGCCTGCAACGCATTTTGATCGACCATCCGGTCCATCTCCCTTTGGAAGACGGAGACCCCGTTGGTGACGCCAAAGGGAACCCTAAAGAAGTGATAGAGGCGGCCGTTTGCCTCAAAGGCAGTATACTGGCGGTCCTCAGGGCGGATAGGGAGCTGGTAGTACGCTGATTTCAGGTCAATGGTCGAGAAGACGCGGTACTGCGCGATCTGGTTGACCATATCAGCTATGCGGGGGAGTGGGTAAGTGTCCAGCAGGGTGTAGCGATTTATTGTCTGGCTGTAGTCGATGACCAGGCGCTGCTTCTCGCCGGTCTTAATGACCACAACCTGGGCTCACCAGGGGCTGGTGCTGCCCTCAATAATCCCCTCCTTCAGGAGCCGCTCCACTTCGGTTTTAATGAAAACCCTGTCCCCGGCACTGTATCGCCTGCTCTTTGTGGCGATGGGCTTACAGTCGGGGGTGAGGTTAGCAAACAGTGGTGGGGGGGTGACTCTGAGTGTGGAGAGGTTGCACCTGGTGCACGGCGGGCAGTTTGGAAGCTGCTGGCTGCGGACTGTGAGTGGGGGGAAGGGTCCACCGTACGCCATCGTAACACTTTTAAGGTGGCACTGAAAATCTAACCCCAGTAGAACGGCAGCGCAGAGGTGCGGCAGGACCAGAAGTTTAAAATTATCGTACACAGTCCCGTCTACTAAGAGTGTCACCATGCAGTAGCCGCCAATTTCCGCTGACTGGGACTCGGAGGCCATAGAAATCCGCTGGTGCGCAGGCAGGACTGGGAGAGAGCAACGCCGCACCATGTCGGGGTGGATGAAGCTCTCCGTGCTCCCAGAGTCAAAAAGGCAGGTTGTTTCGTGACCATTTACCTTAATGTCCATTGTGGACCGGGCAAGTTGGTGCGGTTTCGCTTGGTCCAGCGTAACGGAGGCCAGCGTAGGGGTTGGTGTGTCGCTGCGGGTATCAGATGAGGCGGTGTTGGGGGCCTGCTGCGTCCCGGCTGGCGTCCAAAATGGCGGCGTCCATGATCCCCATGTGGCTGGAGGCGTCCAAAATGGCTGCTGTTCCGGTGGTTCACACATAGCTGGGGAGGCCCAAGATGGCGGCCCGCACGGCCCACACGCGGTGCTGCTGGGGTTCGGGGTGGCTTTGGCCCTGCAGACACTGGCGTAGTGTCCCTTCTTCCCGCAGCCCGAGCAGATCGCATTTTTCGCTGGGTAGCACGCTCTGGGGTGTTTGGCCTGGCCACAGAAGTAGCATTTCTGGCCTTGGGACACTGCTGCGGTAGTTGGGCCATTGCTGGGATGTGGCTGGTGTGGCACGGCGCTATGAGACGGTCCTACTGTGTCCCAGGCTGTCGTTCCCCGCGGCGTCCACGGTGCAGAGGAGTAGGCATCCATGCCCCGGTAGGCTGCATCCAATGATAGTGCAAGTTCAGAGGCCTTGTTGAGGTCGAGGTCACTCTGCTCCAACAGTCGCTGTCGGGTGTAATTGGACCTGTGGCCTGCTACAAAAGCGTCCCGGATAAGTTCCTCTGTGTACACGGCGGCCTTTACATCCTAACAACCACAGGCCCGGCCAAGCACAGACAGTGCCTGAAGGTATTCCTCGGTCAATTCCCCAGGTTGTTGTTTACGACTCCCCAGGAGGTGCCTGGCGTACACCTCATTCACTGGGCGCGTGTACTGGTCCTTGAGGAGCTTGAGAGCAGCCGTGTACGAGGTCGCATCCTGGATGACCGAGTACGCTCGGTGGTTCACTTTGGAGGTCAGGACATCCAGTTTGTCCTCATCCGATTTGACCGTTGCAGCGGAGGCGATCAGGAATCTTTCAAAGCACCTAAGCCAGTGAGCAAACTTGGTGGATGCGTCTGCCTCCCGATGGTCTAAGTCCAGGCATGCTGGTGTGAGGATCTTCTCCATTATAAAAAAATCTTGTTAATAAAATTGATGCGCTGTCAATTACTCAAAAGACTGAGGTTAAGCGAGTAACTAACAGGCTTTTATTAACAAGAGAATGAAGGTGTGCCTCAAGTGGTCGACCAGTCCAGAATACAGAGGGACTGTGGAGCAGTCACCTTTATACCTGGACTCGTGGGAGGAATCAGCCGAGGCATGTACAGACATGTACACAGTGGAATACAAACACCCACACAGGCAGGTATAACAGTGGTTTACCACAAGATGCTAGTATCCCCTTTAATTAATTGGATTTAAATTAAATCAATCCCTCTAGTTACACCAGTTAAATGGTTTACCAACAGTCACTCTGCACCAGAAAGGCCTTATTAACTACAACCCACAGAGTTAAAGTTTGAAAAGAGCACCTAACACCCCACTTACCCGAACTAACACTTAACCAAACTCACAGCAATCTTTGATGACTCGCACTCAGTGCTTGCTCGCTCTAGGACTGGTCTTTTTATGCTGTTTGTTTGTTTACAGCCAAATGAGTCACCTCTGCTGATTGGTTAGAAAACTGGTTTCCACTGCCTGCTGTGCCAATTTACTCCTACTGCAGTGTAACCTTGTTTTACTCTTCTTAAACCAACAGAATCCCAAATATTTAACTTTTCCCCTTTACTTAAACTGCTTAAGTAATCTTATCAAGAATGATTTAAAGAGAAATAACAATTAAAGAACTCTCACACTTACCCAAACTCACAGCACTCTTTGATGACTCGCACTGTCAGAAGGCAGTGGGATCAGATGGCCACGGAGGTTGATGTCTGGAGTCAAGCCCCGAGGTAGTGCCGCAAGAAGTTCAATGACCTCACACGAGTGGTCAAGGTCAGTGAATGCATCTTCAAATGCCATATCCTACCAACTACACCACTAACCTCAGCCACAGTTCAACTCACCACACCCCATCACCAACTAACTAACAATCTCTATCAATCAAGACTCATACCTCACATTCATAGCTTCATCTCACCCTCACACACTTAGTACTGCTGCAAGCCTCACACTCACATCTCACAGCTTGCAAACACTGCCAGCTATTCAACCATGACAGCCACAACACCCAAACAGATTGCACCACACTCACGACACACTTCCCCCTCTCTCTTGCAGGAGAAGGTGGCGCACAACCAGAGGCAGCAGGTGCCTGCATCTCCTAACCCCATGGAGGAGACGGTGCTGGTCATTATTGAACAGCCATTGCAGAGCCCGTGGCCAGCGGCAGGGCTGAAACCACTGAAGATGGTACTATCCTCATACCTAATCCTCCTTCTCACAACCTATTTCCCCCTCATCCCACAATCTCTTCTGATTTACAAGCTGCAGATGGTATAAGCATGCACCTATTACTTCCACCCTACCTCACCACAACCTAACCCTTGTGTCTATTTCCCCCCTCACCCCCCCAAGAGGTGTAACCTTGCCAGGCAGTGGAGGAACACCAAGAAGAGAGTGCTGATTATGACACAGTGCCGTCATTTGATTTCACACTTGCAGCGACCAGCTCAGATACTGACACTGTGCATACTTGAGAGGATAGGTTAGACGTGGGATCGGAACATGGTGAGACACCGGGCACGAGTGGGCTGCAGCCAGGGCAGGGGGCAAGGATAGTGCAGGTGCCAGCTTGCCGGAGTGCAAGGTCGCACACGGGTTCCGCTGCAGAGGACTGAGATGAGGGATTCAATGGAGCAGCCTACAGAAGAACGCTGATGGGTATGCACAATGAAACACTTTGGAAGTCTGCCAGAAAGTCTGGATTCAATATCAAGGAGTATGGAGGAGTGAAACACCAACTTTGCACAGGGCTTTGTGCAGAGCTGGGAGCCCATACTTTCCAGCAGGGAAGTGATGACCAACACCTTTCACACGCAAGGGGACCTAACCACAATGCAGCGTATGATGGCTGATGTCCCAACTTCCATTGCAGCGCAAGCAGAAGCCACCCAATGTCTGAGTGCTGCAGTGGAAGCTCAGACTGATGTTATCATGGCTGCGGATACCAGCGTTCAAAAGGGCTTACATGGTGTCACTGCAGTCCAGCAATCTGTCCTCCAATAGATTACCAGGATTGCTGAGGCACCGCCCCGGGCGAATAGCAGTGGCTCCATGGAGCATGAACCTGCTGTCCCCTCTCAGGATGACAGCATTCGTCCTGCCACCACTGCCACTCCACCAGTGCCCTTGCTGCTGCCTGTCAGCCAGCCAACCCAGACTGCTCCCGCCCATGGCGATATGTTGCAGTCCGCATCAGAGCTGCTCGAGGTCATCCTCCAAGGCCATCTGCAGTCTCCTCCACTGAAAGTCAGCAGCCTTCCACCAACCATGCTGCAGCCACTGGGGGAGCACTGTGTAGGAGCCCTAGGATGGGCAAAGACACATGGAAGACTGTCACTAAGGGAATACATAAGGGTGATTACATTACAACAGTGACTACACTCCAAAAGTATTTCATTGGCTGTAAAGTGCTTTGGGACGTCCAGTGGTCATGAAAGGCGCTATATAAATGCATGTCTCTCTTTCCATTAGTTTAAGTTTGAATGCAATTTGGCATGATTTCATTTATAAATTTGGTTTGTAATGTTTATTTTATGTTGGCTTATATTTTTACATTGTGGTCAAACAGCCACTGCGATGGTCAGTGACAGGGAAGGTAAGGTGTGGGACTGTTGGTGAATGAAGAATTGGGGTTGCGGTTTGTAAGGTTCGCAAAATTTCGGCAGCCCCCGAAGATTATTTGATTAAAGAAAACCTGGTTAGAATGTACTTTTAAAATGGTTGGAATGTATTTTAAAAGCCCAGGACATCAAAGATGGCTGCACCAGCCTCGTGGCAAAAGAGAAAGACAGCCTGTCTGAATATCTCCCAGCACTGGATGACAAAGGATTGGAAAAAAAAAGCCTGTCTGAGTACTCAAGGTACTTGAAACTGTCAATCAACTGCGGTTAGGAAGTTTCAATGCAGAACAAAGGATTGTTTGTTTACACAAACTCTTAGCAGTGTTGACTCAAGGGCTTAAGTGATTGCTGTCAGTCTAGTTGCGGTTGAAATGTAACCACAGGACAAAGGATTGTTTACACGAACACTTAAAGATTGTTTACCAAGCGCTCAAGAAACTAACGGGACATTTTTAAACTGGGACAGCTCTATTCACAAACCAGTCAAACGAATTGGAAATGCATTCAAACCCAGTACAGTCAATGGGGACAGATTGGTCCCTTTTGTAACCCAAATACGTTCAGATTTGGGCGCAAAGATAAGGGCTCCCAAATGGGGTATAAAGGTAGCCCCTCAGGAAGCCATTCTCTCTGTCTCTCTACTGCCTTGCCTCCGGTGCCCTGCCTTCAAGAAGATTGTCACAGCCCGCCCAAAGAAGTGGAATACCAGCAGTTACTTTTGAATTACTGGGGTATCTCTACTTCGGGCGGTGAAAAATCCAAGGCAGACCGCAGGGGCATGGAGCAGGCATTTCAACAGCGTGGACTGGTGAGCATAAACTTTCTGGCCCATTACAAGGCAACCTAGATAGGTAAAAGGGATGGGAATTAAAGGGGAATTTTGTTAAATTGTAATTTTAGTCAATTTTCCCTCGATGTGTCCGTTTCCCCTCCCCGTTAAGTAAAAGTGTGCTGTATTCATAATTATTCTCACTGTATAGCAATTCATTCTTCATTTCAATAAAACATTGGCTTTCTTTGCACCAAAGCACTGGTCTCGTTTTGTCTATATCGCTACTGAAATAAGTCCGGCGGTCAGAACTAAAGGGGGAAGCGATTCGAACCGCACGGGGCTGGAACAGCTCAGACACATGGCTGACTGACCAGGCAAATACCCCCAAACCAACAAAAAATCCCCTTACAAAATGGCGACCGTGGCAGGATCGTCAGCGACAGTATGCGATGTAGTAGACAGTGGTCTGGGTCTGGAGAGAGCAGCAGTTATTGGTTTTCTTTTTATCACACCACTGATCTGTTTGTGGTTAGGTACCCGCAAGCTTAGGGAAGTTAAAACAGAGAGTTAGGATAAAGAAATGGAAATTGAAGAATACCAGGCCAAGATAGATCGCCTGGTGGACCAGTTTAGTGAGGACAAAAGCCACACGAGGCACGAGTTAGAGTACCTGAAGTGCCTAGTTACATAGGCCAAGAGTAATGAGATGAGGGTGCGGGAGGAGAATGCCCGCCTCATGCAAGAAGTAAGAGTGCAGGAGGAAAAGGTTAGGGAGGTAAAGGCAGCGTATAAGCTGGCCTGTGACCAAGGGTTCGAGGAAGCAGATCATTGCCCCTGTAGGGAAGAGATAGAAAGCTTGAATATGGCTTTAAATAGGGCAAAGGGGATGATATGTCTTATCAGCCTGAAGATAGGCCAGTCGGACTTCACCGGCAACCCAAATAGAACCGTCGCACAGGCAGCACCCAGAACAAAGTTGGTTAGGGAATCTAGAGGTCCCACGACCGCCACCCATAGCTCCGAGCTTTCGGGAGCTCTGGCAGCAAGGGGGGGGGGGTGGAGGATGAGGTGGTAGAGGAAGCACAGCAGGCCCCGCTAGATAGGCCGGGACCAGGACCAGTGTACCCCCTCCGACAACGGAGGTACGGTCTGCCCGTTGATGATGATGGCCATGGGGCCATCCAGAATCAGTTTGTGGTGCCGTATGGCACCCAACAACTCAGGGCCATGGTTAGCCACATCCCCAAGCTCACTAAAAAGGGAAACCCCTCTCTGTACTTCAGCGAGATAGAACAAGCAGCTTGTGTTAATGACTGCGATGACGCAGAGCAAGCTAAAATGCTGCTGTTTTCCCTGGGAGGTGATCTCCTCCCGACCCTGTCTGGCGAATGCAAAAGGGGGCAGAAAGAATACGAGGATTTGAGGAACGAGATATTGGAGTCCATGGGACTCAATGATGGTAGTCCGTTCGCCCGGGTAGAAAGAATGGTGCAGCTCCCTAGGGAGTCCCCGCAGGAGTTCGCAGACAGGCTGTGGCCAGTCTACTGGAGCGCATGCCCGGGAATGCCAGCACGGGCATTACTGAACCCAGCCCAATTGACTCACTGGCTCTGTTGTTTTATGACAAACAGCCGACCCCAGATCCAAGCCCAGGCCGCGGCTTGGTTTGACCCCCGAAACCCCCAGACCACCGAAGAAGCGGTGATCCGCCAGCTCACTGTAGCATTTAGAAACATGAGGGGTACCGAGACGCACCAACCCAAGGGAAAAGTCCATGAGGTTAAACCTGGGGGCCCGAATAAGAAAGAGTGGCACCAGGAGGGGAACTGTCCCTCCCAGGCTAAGTTAAATTGTTATGGGTGCGGGAAAGATGGTCACTGGAGAAAAGACTGTAAGAATCCCATGAAAGATAACAAGGGAAATAATCCCACAGCCCCAGTCCAAACGGTAGAGATAGGAACTCCTCCCGCCTCGGTCGAGTCACTATTGGAGGCAATGCGGTCTCTTCTGACTGGCCAGGGGAGAGTAGCAGCCACCACCGGTGCTTTAACCCCGTCTGCCCCATCCCACTCCCAGCAATGACTAGAGCCAGCGCAGCCTGTCGACCTGTGTCCCCACGAAAACGCTGAGGGGAGCAGGCCCTATGTTAGGATGGGGGTGAAGACAGTGCAGGGGGCATATTCGGTGGACATTGGAGCTTCCAGCATGGTGGCCCATTCGGAAGACCTGACCAATTCACCCCGGTCTAACAAGGTCCCATTTAGCTTAATGGGATGCACAGGGAATGAGCAGGCTGGGGAAAGGTCAAAACCTTTGGCCAAAAGTTTAGGATCCCTCCATACCATGTGGGAGGGTAACCACAAGACCGATGAGATGGCCAAGCAGAGGGACAGGGAAGGAAAGTTCTGGGACCCCTGTAGAGCAGGCCTGGTGGCAGCAATCCGGGACAAGGGAGGCACACAGGGGATAGCTTTGGCCCTGGACCAAAAGCAGGTCCAAGCCCAAGATCCCGCCTTTAAGACCGCCCTGGTAAGGAGAAAGAGCTTAGAACAGGATTACTGGCAGGCTGCTAGTTATATTAAACAAAGTAAGTTGTTTAAACCCAAAATGAAGGAGCAGGCAGTCGGGATAAGGTCTGAGGTTAGAAATCCTCAGCCTGCAGTGAGTACAAGCTCACAGGCTGCACGGGCAGGGGCTGTGGCTTGTGTTAGGGGAGGAGCCATTCCACCCACTTTTCAGGACACTCCCCCTCGCTTATGGGACTCCGGGGAGGAGCCTGAACCAGGTTTTAAACCTGAAGGGGAAGACTCTCAGCCACCAGCAACCAGTGGCGAGGGATTGCCCATCCCCAGCCCAGGTTTGGGAAGGGAAGGACCCAAGGGAGAAGGTTCCCAGCCAGCAAGGGCTGTGACCCAAGCTAAGGGTCCACTTGCCAGGGTAGCCCCACCAGCGACACTCCCTAGGAGGTCTCTTCAGGTACCCCAGCCCAGGAAAGTATGGTCACCAGCTTTCCAGTGGAAAAGGGCGGTCTCCCGAGTCAGGGAGAAGCCAAAAGACAGAGCTCCCCAACCAGCAGCCATAAGCTGCGAGGGACCAGAAGTTGGGATCAGTCCAGCTTCGCTGCAGGCAGTATCCTGCAACAGTCCTAACAGAGATTAGGCTAGCCGCCCGGAGATGGGCGGCGCTTGTATATAGCTTTGTTTAAGTTTAATAACGTGTACAAGTAAGTTAGAGTGTGTTAATTTTAATTTTATATTGCAATCGGTAGTTTTAAGTATTAAAGTATAAGTTTTAAGTATGGAACCGTTCCAGAGTGTTGTCTATGTGAGCTGAGGTCGTGGGACCTGATCACATTCCCCCGAGCCAGGGAACCTGGCTAGATGGTTTTTTTAAGTCTTTTTCAGAGTTTCGAAAGGTGCGGAGGACCATCGTGTTTTTGGATGCTCGGGGAAGGGAGCACCCCTAGCCCAGGTTTGGGAAGGGAGGGGTCTGCGGGAGGCAGATGCCCACAAGGGGAGCTGGGCAGGATGACTGGGATCCAATTCAACCCAGTATTCTAGGGAGACCGGCTTCACATATGGGGAGGCCTCCCTCCAGTGCCCGAGGATACGAATCGTCACCCCAAGGAAAAGACGGCATTGGAAAATATTTTTAGAACTGTTTACTTTAGCATAGAAAATAATTACGCTATCCATGAGATGAGAAGTAATTTAAATTTTCTATTCAGTTTCACACACTAGTGTTGAGTCTGTGTTTACAAATGCAGTTATACTGAATAACAGGACACAGACTACAGAAGTAAGTAAACAGGTCTTTAGTGACTGAGGGTCAGGGCTGAACTGGGTTACACTTTGCTCCGCAGGGTTTATATACCGGTGTGGTCACCACCGGTACTACAATGTACAGGAGCCATCAAAAAGTAGTCCATCACCTTAAGGTATCCTCTTAAGGTAGTACAGGTTACATACACTACAATTCCTCCCCTTTTAGCTTAACAGTGGACACCCCAAATTAATACACTACATGGATAACATATATACAATTTACACACAAGAACTGTTCAAAGATTCAGTCTCTGAGGAGGCCTCCTGATCCGGCCCGGATAACGCCTTTCAGGGATCTCTGGTTCCCGTTGCTGGGGTGACTCATCCACTTGACCTCCTATGGATTTAACATCATCCAATACGTTCGAGTCTGAGGTAGATGCTACAGGCTCAATAAGTTCTTCAACTGGTGTCTCTGCTGTAGACATGGGGTCGACCCTTGTTCTCGATTCCACAAGTTGGTCAGCATGACGTCATATTACGTTCTCTCCAACGTCTACCGTGTACATCAAGGGCCCTTGTCATGCACGAATTGTCCCAGGTTGCCATTTATCATCCCTATAGTCCCTGGCCAACACTGGTTGTCCTATTTCAAAACTACGAGTGGCCTTTTTATTTACATGCTGGAATTGCTTGTTTTCGACTTCCCGTCGCACATTGGGTTTTAACAAATCCAACCGGGACCGCAACCTTCTGTTATAGAACATTATGGCAGGGCTTTGATTTGTTACTGCATGCATGGCGTTTCGATACGCCATTAGGAAATTGTCCACCTTGTGTTGTAGTGGAATATGATCTTCACTCATGGCCTTTATCGCCTTTTTGAACGTTTGTACAAATCTCTCGGCCAACCCATTTGTAGCCGGATGATATGGGGCAGATGTATAGTGTTTCACCCCATTCTTTTTCATGAATTTCTGGAATTCTTCTGACACGAACTGTGGTCCGTTGTCTGAACATATTTGCTCCGGCAATCCATTCCTTGCAAATATGGTTCTTAGAACTGCAATCGTCTTCTCAGAGGTAGTGGTCGACATCTTAATCACTTCTGGCCATTTAGATTGTGCGTCTACTGCTATCAAAAACATGGAATCCATGAATGGACCTGCAAAGTCGATATGCACACATTGCCATGGGGCTGAAGGCCATTCCCACGGATGCAGTAGTGCAATTGGAGGTGCGTTCTGAACTTTTTGGCACCCTGAGCAGCTTTTAGTCAGATCCTCTATTTGTTTGTCGATACCTGGCCACCACACATAAGCCCGAGCAAGGCTTTTCATCTTGACTCTCCCAGATGACCTTTGTGCAATTCTTTTAGAACTCTCTCCCTTAATTTAGGAGGAATAATCACCCTTGTTCCATACATCAATGTTCCTTGACATACGGACAGCTGTTCTCGTCTGGCTGAGAATGCTGGCAACAGTGGTTCGCCATGTGCTGGCCATCCCTTCACTGTCAAGTCGTAGACCCGAGGCAGTGTCGAGTCATTTCGGGTCTCTCTCTCAATACCTGCATTGGTGACTGGTAAGCATTCGATGAAGGTCGAGTGAAATATCTCGACAGGGTCAACTGCCGGTGCCTCTTCCGCTGTAGGTAGTGGCAGGCGCGACAGCCCATCAGCATTACCATGTTGCTTTGTACCTTTGAATTCAATATCATATTGATGTGCCCCTAGAAAAAGGGACCATCTCTGAAGCCTCTGCGCCATCATTACCGGAACACCCTTCTTAGGGTTGAAAATGGAAACCAACGGCTGGTGATATGTCAGCAGCGTAAACTTTTGGCCTTGCAGGTAATGGTTAAATTTCTTAACTTCCCACACGAGGCTGAGAGCCTCCCTATCTATCTGAGCATAGTTGCGCTCAGCGGAGGTCAAAGATCTGGATGCGAAAGTGACTGGCCTTTCCGAGCCATCTGGAAACTTATGTGAGAGCACTGCCCCGATACCATATGGAGAAGCATCACAAGCTAAGCGAATAGGCAGCGTTGGGTTAAAGTGAGCCAACACTTCCTTAGAGGTGATCAGTGCCTTGCTCTTTTGAAAAGCCCGCTTACAATCATCGCTCCACTTCCATGGTATTCCCATTTGCAAAAGAGTGTTCAGCGGGTGTAACAACGTGGATAAATTTGGAAGAAACTTGTGGTAATAGTTAACCAACCCAAGGAACGACCTCAACTGGGATACATTTTCCGGTGCTGGAGCTTTGACAACAGCTTCGATTTTGTCAGGTGACTTATGGAGCCCCTTGTGGTCAATGACGTGGCCGCAGTACGAGATTCGCTTTTGAAAGAACTCGCATTTCTGGCGATTAGCTCTTAGCCCATATTCTTTCAATCTGATGAGCACCTGCTCCAAATTCGCGAGGTGATCCTTATCGTTATCTCCTGTAATCAGGATGTCATCCAGGTAGCATTGTGTGCCTGGGATTCCCTGCAATATCTGCTCCATGGCCCTTTGCCAAATCGCTGGAGCCGATGCCACTCCAAAAACAAGCCTATTGTACCGATATAAGCCCTTATGTGTGTTGATCGTGAGATACTGACGTGACGCTTCATCAACTTCCATCTGTAGGTACGCCTGCGCCAGGCCTATCTTGGTGAAGTGTTTCCCACCAGACAGCGAAGCGAAGATATCTTCAATCTGCGGAAGCGGATATTGCACCGTGTGAAGAATTGGATTAACAGTGATCTTGAAATCGCCACAGATGCGAACCTTCCCAGGTTCCCCCGGTTTGTTGCTCAACGAACGCTTCATGACAGGAACAATGGGTGTAGCCCATTCGCTCCAGTCCACCTTGGACAGTACCCCTGAATGTTCTAGCCCTTCCAGCTCTGCTTCCACAGCAGGTCGTATCGCATAAGGCACCGGTCTGGCTTTGAAAAATTTTGGGTTTGCATGTTCTTCAACCTAGATGGTTGCCGTAATTCCTTTCAGTGTTCCAAGTCCCTGTTGGAACACCTCCTTACCATCGTCTAAGATTTTGGACAGTCGTTTAGGTTTGACGTCGCCCTCCTTACAGGCATCTACAGTCAGTGCTTGTATGGAATGCCAGTCCCCATTTATTCTCCGGATCCATTCCCGTCCCAGTAGTGGCAGACCTCCATCAGGTAACACATACAAGTCCATTTTCTGACTTTCTTTACCATTGTAGACCACATTTACTTTTATCTTTCCTTTGGGGTATACTATTTGCCCCGTGTATGTTTTCAATACAATCTCTGTATCCCTCAGGGGAATGTGCGAGAATAACCTTTTGTAATCTTGCTTATTCATGACCGTTAATGCTGACCATGTGTCCAATTCCATCTTCACTTGGACTCCTGCTATCCGGAGCATGACCCAGATAGTCTGGTGGTCTGCTGTGTTACCCACATTATGTATTTTCAGACAACCCAGTTCCTTACTGCTGGAGTCTGAATCCGTCTTCTGTTCATCCGAACTGTTCTCTGCCACCTTGTGTACTTTTTTGTACTTCTCCTGCGGTGACTTTTTGCTGCTGGTCTTCTTTCCTGACTGGCATACTATCGCTATGTGACCAAGTTTGCCACATTGCCTGCATTCTTTGTCTTTGAACCAGCACTGGTTCTGGTCATGCGTTGTCCTTCCGCAACGATAGCACTTTACTGCGCCCAATGCCATTTCATTGGTGCTGAATTCCAGTGGCCTTTGCTGTATCTCTGCAGCGCCCCGTGCTGCTGCCTCGTGGGATGCTGCAATGCTGAAAGCTTTGTCCAGCGTAAGATCCTTTTCCTCTAGCAGTCACTTCTGGGTTCCTTCCCTTAGGAGCCCACACACAAACTTATCTCTCAGTGCGTCTGCTAGTCCTGTTCCGAACTGGCATTACTTTGATAACTTGCGCAGTTCTGTTAGGAATTCTGCATTGCTTTCTTCTTTAAGTTGAATTCTTTTGTAGAATTTAAATCGTTCCGCTATCAGCAGCGGCGTGGGGTTTAAATGCTCTTGCAGGATAGTAACAATATCCGCGAAACTCTTCCCTACCGGTTTGTCTGGGGTTACAAGGTTCCTTAATAACCCGTACGTCTTCACACCCATCGAGTTTAATAGGGTTAGTGCTTTCTTATCATCCGGTACCTCATTCGTTGTACAGTAAACTTCGATGCGTTCCACATAAGTGGCCCAATCTTCCACATCGTTATCAAAAGCAGTGATGTTACCCGTTTTTGGCATCCTTGCTGAGTTTCTCCTTTCCCTTCGGATATTATTTAATATGATGACTTATTTTTAAAATTTAAGATGGCGGCTTTTCCCACGCTTGTCTTCTTCCCCCGCCGACTCAAGATGGCGATTCCCACGCTGTTGCCGTCCACGCCTCCCAGCGGTCGTTTATTTTCCTTGCGCTGCTGCTCTTGTTGCCCCGCCGCTCCTGCGGTGCTTGTGGCCATAAACGCTTTTCTGGCTGCTGCGCGTCTCCGACCCGATTGCAGTCCGGCCCCTGACACCGGCTGCGGTCGTGTTCTCTGCCCTTTTCATCATTTTCCCTCCCCTTCTCCCACTGACAACTCGGCCGACTTCCCCCCCATGCCGCTCGATCGGGCTTACCCGCCGCTGTCGTAGAAGGGATGATCACTGATGTTGGACTTCGTGGCCAGAAAACCAACCCGGGTTCCCGATGGCCTCCCGTGCTCAGCAGTGCTCAGCAGGATGTTGAGGGCGGATGCCCTTTTTCGACGCCCATTTCTGAGGACGAAGCTTCCTTGGATGCAAAACTGCTGATAGGTAAGATCAGACTCGTCGCCACTGTTGAGTCTATGTTTACAAATGCAGTTATACTGAATAACAGGACACAGACTACAGAAGTAAGTAAACAGGTCTTTAGTGATTGAGGGTCAGGGCGGAACTGAGGTACACTTTGCTCCACAGGGTTTATATACCGGTGTGGTCACCACCGGTACTACAATGTACAGGAGCCATCAAAAAGTAGTCCATCACCTTAAGGTATCCTCTTAAGGTAGTACGGGTTACATACACTACAACTAGAACACATTGATTAACGTGTAGAATGTGTAACAATACTTGGTGCATTATAGTTCACAGCAATTTAACTGTTATTGGAAATCCAGATTAAGATTAAGTGTTCACAAAAGGCTTGTTAATTGTATATTTTGTATTATGTACTGATTCCAACTCCAAAGGAAATAATGTGTGAATTTAGTTCCTAACTGTGAGATTGTACTATTTGTTTGGAGTCAATTGAACAAATTGCATATGCCTGTGAATTGTTGTGTTTGCAGATTGTGGAAGTTTGAAATACATTTATGGCTGAAGAATAGTGCCATTTATTAACGTGTCAGGCAATTATACAGAAATGCATTAGAAATAAAAGGGGGGCTTTTGGCAGTTACAAAAGACTAAAGACAGAAGAAGCCCTAGAGGAGTATAAAAAGTGCAGGGGCATACTTAAAAAAGAAATTAGGAGGGCGAGGAGGGGCCATGAAATAACACTGGCGAGCAAAATAAAGGAAAATCCTAAGATGTTTTATAAGTATATTAAGGGCAAGAGGATAACCAGGGAAAGGGTAGGGCCCATTAGGGACCAAAGTGGCAATCTGTGTGTAGAGCCAGAGGATGTAGGCGGGGTTTTAAATGAATTTTTTGCATCTGTGTTCACTATGGAGAAAGACGATGCAGACATAGAAATCGGGCAAGGGGACTGTGACATACTTGAACATATTAGCATCGAGAGGGAGGAGGTGCTAGCGGTTTAAGCGGGCCAAAAAGTGGATAAATCCCCAGGCCCGGACGAGATGTATCCTAGGCTGCTGTGGGAGGCAAGGGAGGAGATTGCAGGGGCTCTGACACTAATTTTCAGAACCTCTCTGGCCACAGGGGATGTACCAGAGGACTGGAGAACAGCTAACGTAGTACCATTATTCAAGAAGGGTAGCAGGGATAAACCAGGGAATTACAGGCCAGTGAGTCTAACATCTGTGGTGGGGAAATTATTGGAAAAAATTCTGAGGGACAAAATTAATCTCCACTTGGAGAGGCAAGGATTAATCGGGGATAGTCAGCATGGCTTTGTCAAGGGTAAATCATGTCTAACAAATCTGATCGAATTTTTCGAGGGGGTGACTAGTGGGGTGGATGAGGGAAATGCTGTGGATGTGGTGTACATGGACTTCAGTAAAGCTTTTGACAAAGTCCCGCATAGGAGACTGGTCAAGAAGGTAAGAGCCCATGGGATCCAGGGTGCCTTGGCGCGTTGGATCCTAAACTGGCTGAGTGGCAGGAGGCAGAGGGTGATGGTCGAAGGTTGCTTTTGTGACTGGAAGCCTGTGTCCAGTGGGGTACCTCAGGGATCGGTGCTGGGTCCCTTATTGTTTGTGATCTACATAAATGATTTGGATGAAAATGTAAAAGGTATGATCAGTAAGTTCGCAGATGACACGAAAATTGGTGGGGTGGTAAATTGCGAGGAGGAAAGCCTCCGGCTACAGGACGATATAAATGGGTTGGTCAGATGGGCGGAAAAGTGGCAAATGGAATTTAACCCTGAAAAGTGCGAGGTGATGCATTTTGGATGGACAAATAAGGCAAGGGAATACACAATGAGTGGTAGGACCCTAGGAAGTACAGAGGGTCAGAGGGACCTTGGTGTACATGTACATAGATCCCTGAAGGCAGCGGAGCAGGTAGATAAGGTGGTTAAAAAGGCATATGGGATACTTGCCTTCATTAGCCGAGGCATAGAATATAAGAGCAGGGAGGTTATGATGGAGCTGTACAAAACGCTGGTGAGGCCACAGCTGGAGTACTGTGTGCAGTTCTGGTCGCCTCACTATAGGAAGGATGTGATTGCTTTGGAGAGGGTGCAGAGAAGATTCACCAGGATGTTACCTGGGATGGAGCGCCTCAGCTATGAAGAGAGGCTGGACAGGCTGGAGTTGTTTTCCTTGGAGCAGAGAAGGCTGAGGGGGGACCTGATTGAGGTGTACAAAATAATGAGGGGCATAGATAGGGTAGATAAAGAGGAACTTTTCCCCTTAGTGGGGGGGTCAATAACAAGGGGGCATAGATTCAGGGTAAGGGGCAGGAGATTTAGAGGGGATTTGAGGAGGAACATTTTCACCCAGAGGGTGGTTGGAATGTGGAACTCAATGCCTGAAAGGGTGGTGGAGGCAGGAACCCTCACAACATTCAAGAAGCATTTGGATGAGCACTTGAAATGCCATTGCATACAAGGCTATGGACCAAATGCTGGAAAATGGGATTAGACTGGACAGGGATGGATGGGCGGCGCAGACACGATGGGCCGAAGGGCCTCTTTCTGTGCTGTAAAACTCTATGACTCTATGACTCTAATTGCATTATAAAAAAACAGAAAAGGAAAAGGGGAAGATCATTTTCTTCCGTTTGTGTTTTTAACAAATATGTTTTGGCTTGGTGTTAATCTCATCAAAGATGTTGTATTCTGATAAAGCCATATTGGCCCAGAAATTCCAGAATGGGGCTTGCAGCGCGTGCAAGCCCCGTATTTGCACTTACCCCGCGCTCGTGCCGATCAGCTTCTGGGACGCCTGAACTTGCAGAAATAGAAAGCACATTCCCGGGCAGCGTATGATGTCACGCCGCCCAGGAGTGCAGCCAGCGCGAAGCCAGGAGCATGCAGTGTAAGTGAGACACGTCCCTTGAGGTCTCAGTTTCACTGGACACGCCCCCAATGTTTCTGTCAAGCTGCTAAGGATTTTTACATGCAAAGCAGCAGTTTAAATAGGTTTTTGGAAGTTTTTTGAAGATTTTGGTAACTTTTATAAACTTTTTAAAATGTTTACATTATTTTGAGTAATCTGAAGTAGTTTTAAAGAGAATTAAAGCAATTTAAAGACTTTTAAAAGCCCTAAAAGAATTTTTTTAATTCCATTTATTTATTTAGCAATGTCGTCGTCATACGTGTCTTCACACTGTTCCCTTTGGGGAACTGTATGAAGTGGTGGAAGGATTTATGGCCATGATTAACGCTCATTCCGTGACCGTAACCATCTTTGAACCAGCCATTAGGGCGGTTAGTCCTATGGCGGGAGGGTTTTACGGGCTCCCACAAGCTATACAAGGAGGGGGGGCCACCCACACCCACGGACACAAATATCCCACTGGATGTCAACCCAGAATTTAGAGCCGGAGCTCCGACTCCACTTGCCGGGACTGTCTGGAGCGGGGTTCGAAACCCTACCCTGATCTGGCCCAGCGGCGGGGATCCTACCGCTATGACAAAGGCCCAATCCAAGTGGCAACGTGAAATGGCAGCATAGGGCTCCAGTCACGGGGAGGGAAAAGGCGCAGGAAACGTATGGGTGTCACCTTTTGTGCGGAGTGGGCCTTTTGCGTAGCAGTAAGCATCCCCGCCGCTGGGCCAGAAGGAGTAGGGTTTTGAACCCCACTCCAGACAGTCCCGGCAAGTGGAGTCGGAGCTCCAACTTTAAATTCTGGGTGGACATCCAGCGGGATACTTGCGTCCGTGGGTGTTGGTGGCCCCCCCCCCCTCAGATGGGTTGTGGGAGCCCGTAAAACCCTCCCGCCATAGAACTAACCACCCTAATGGCTGGTTCAAAGATGGTTACGGTCACGGAATGAGCGTTAATCACGGCCATAAATCCTTCCACCACTTCATACAGTTCCCCAAAGGGAACAGTGTGAGGATACGTACGATGATGACCTCTTGCGCAATGCACCTCCTTGGGCCCTCAGTCGCAGATGCGAGGGGGCAAGTCGTGCAATTGTTAAATTTTTTATTTTATTGACATGTAAAATGTTGGCCCAGTAATTCCCTTCCAAATGCGCTAGTACGGTTGGGGTACTTACGCATCTGGCCGGATGAAATGCCGGTTTTCAGCATTCACAGTGCATGTGGGGAAAACCGGCATTTCCTGTCCTCTGAACGAAGGGGTTCAGAGGCAGAACACGTGCGACTGCACAGGCAGCGCGTGCGCAGTATAATTCGCCGCTTTCATTAATGCTTTCAGTGAGGTCCAGTCATTACAACTTACACATGAAAAAAGCATGGGTACAGTTGCTCCACAGGCTGCGGAGGAAGATATTTCTTATCGTGGAGCTTCTGAAAGTATGTATGTCTGTATATATTCCTTTGCGTGTTATGTATATATTCCTTTATTTATGTGTATGAATGTATTATTTAATTATGACTTTCAGAGAAAGTAACTTATTGGAAAATCATAATTAAAAACATACATTCATACACATTAGTAAAGGAATATAAAACATACATACATATACGTAAAGGAATATATGTGGACATACATACATAACTCATTCTCACATTCCATTCACACAGCCACAATTGCTCCTTCTACCTACCGTTCTGAAAACCCATTTAAAAAAAAAAAATTAAAGTTTAAAACTTAGTTAAAATTTCATAAAATAACTTCCCTCCCTTTCCCAAACCTAAATATTGCATTTCATAAGCTCCTCCATAAAATATATCTCCTTCCACAGCCAATGAACAACTTTACACTTGCTTTTTTCAAGTGCAAGTTCTGGGGACTTACCCTCACTGAATCCATCAGTGAAATCTACAAAGTTCCCTGCGCAAGCGCTGCCTGTGCAGTCGCATGCGCTGTGAATAGACCTCGGGTCTGGAAATGCCGGCGTTCCCCGCATGCGCTGTTCCTGCTGAACGCCGGCATTTCCAACGGCCAGATGCATGAGTAACCCAACCGTACTCACGCTTCTGGCCTGGAATTTCTGGCCCATTATGTCACAAGTGATTATTTGATTAAAGAAAACCTGGTTAGAATGTACTTTAAAAATGGTTGGAATGTATTTTAGAAGCCCAGGACATCAAAGATGACTGCACCAGCCTCATGGCAAAAGAGAAAGACAGCCTGTCTGAATATCTCCCAGCACTGGATGACAAAGGATTGAAAAAAAAAAGCCTGTCTGAGTACTCAAGGTACTTGAAACTGTCAATCAACTGCGGTTAGGAAGTTTCAACGCGGAACAAAGGATTGTTTGTTTACTCAAACTCTTAGCAGTGTTGACTCAAGGGCTTAAGTGATTGCTGTCAGTCTAGTTACGGTTGAAATGTAACCACAGGACAAAGGATTGTTTACACGAACACTTAAGGATTGTTTACCAAGCACTCAAGAAACCAGCGGGACATTTTAAAACTGGGACAGCTCTATTCACAAACCTGTCAAACGAATGGGAAACGCATTCAAACCCATTACAGTCAATGGGGACAGATTGGTCCCTTTTGTAACCCAAATACGTTCAGATTTGGGTGCGAAGATAAGGGCTCCCAAATGGGGTATAAAGGTAGCCCCTCAGGAAGCCATTCTCTCTCTCTCTACCAACTCGCCTCTGGTGCCCTGCCTTCAAGAAGATTGTCACAGCCCACCCAAAGAAGTGGAATACCAGCAGTTACTTTTGAATTATTGGGGTATCTCTACTTCGGGCGGGGAAAAATCCAAGGCAGACCAGACCGCAGGGGCATGGAGCAGGCGTTTCAACATCATAGACTGGTGAGCATAAACTTTCTGGCCCATTACAAGGCAACCTAGATAGGTATAAGGGGTGGGAATTAAAGGGGAATTTTGTTAAATTGTAATTTTAGTCAATTTTAACTCGATGTGTCCATTTCCCCTCCCCGTTAAGTAAAAGTGTGCTGTATTCATAATTATTCTCACTGTATAGCAATTCATTCTTCATTTCAATAAAACATTGGCTTACTTTGCACCAAACCACTGGTCTCGTTTTGTCTATATCGCTACTGAAATAAGTCCGGCGGTCAGAACTAAAGGGGAAGCAATTTGAACTGCACGGGGCTGGAACAGCTCACACACATGGCTGACTGACCAGGCAAATACCCCCAAACCAATGAAAAATCCCCTTACAGGTTACTGGTATCACACTCAAATTAGTTCTTCATGGACAGCCAGGACAGAAAGGGGCTGTGTAGATTGCTCCCTCCCTTCCTCTTCCTACTCTTCCTCTTCTTCCTCCTCCTCATGCTCCAGCTCCTTGGCTGTTCACCGTAAGCTGGTGGCAAGAGCTGTCCCCTCATGATGGCGAGGTTGTGGAACATGCAGCAGGCCACCAGAAACCTTGACTCCCGCTTTGTTGATTACTGCAGGGCTGCTCCAGAGCGGTCCAGGCAGCATTGTTTCAGCACGCCAATGGTCTACTTTATCACATTTCATGTGGCAGCATGGCTTTCATTGTATGAATGCTGCACATGCGTGTGTGGGTTGTGCACCGGAGTCACGAGTCATGTCATCAGCGGATAGCCCTTGTCTCCCAGTAGCCACCCTCTGGTTTGTCATAGTGGCTCAAATGCAGCTGGCACAGCAGACTGCCGCAGAATGCAGGCATCATGACTGCTGCCAGGACACTGGGCATTGACCTGCATGATGTGCTGCCTACAGCAACACACCAGCTGGACATTGAGGGAGTGAAATCCCTTTTGGTTCTGGTATAAGGCAAAATTGAGATGCGGCGCCCACAAAGCGATGTGTATGCAGTAAATAGCACGCTGGACCATGGGGAAGCCTGCAACTCTCACTGTGCCTGCTTGTCTCTGGCAAGTGGGAACAAAATGTAGCCAGCTCTCTTGGAATAGAAAGCCTGAGTGACCTCCCTTATGCAACAGTGGACGGCAAACAGCGAGATGTTGCTAATATCCCCAGCACCAGCCTGGAAGGAACCCAATGCATAAAAGTTCATCACCATGCTCACCTTCACTGGCAATGTGGTCCTTGCCCTGCTCTGAGGTGGCAGTTGTGGCTGTAGCAGATGCCAGATTTCAGTGAGGACGTAATTAAACATTCTTAAACAGTATCTGCTGATGCACAGTGTGGTCTTAAATGGAGAGCATTTAAACAGAGTGCTAAAGTTGGGAATTTGGAGAGAATGGAAGTCTCTGGTAAGTACTGGGTGAGTACAAGGTGTAAAAAGTGAAATTTAGTTTAACATGTTGAATTTAACTTCGAACTATAAAAACTGTAAAATAAACTGTAGTTAACAGAAACTGCCTGCCAGAGTCGTTCAGCTGTAGGTGTTTGTCTGAATAGTTGCTAATTACTGTGAGCAGGAAGCTGAGTCAGCACTTGTAACTTTAAGCGCTCGGGTGACCCTGGAGATGGAGTACGCGGTGTCCACCGGCGCACTCGAGGCCTTCTGTGACCGGTGGGTACCAGAGGGACTGGAGTGCATCATCTCCACTGGAAATGGAATTTTAGAAACATAGAAACATATAAAAATAGCAGCAGGAGTTGGCCATTCGGCCATTCAAGCCTCCTCCGCCATTCAATATGATCGTGGCTGATCCTCTATCTCAATACCATATTCCTGCTCTCTCCCCATACCCCTTGATGCATTTTGTGTCTAGAAATCTATCTATCTCCTTCTTAATATATTCAGTGACTTGGCCTCCACAGCCTACTGTGGTAGAGAATTCCATAGGTTCACCACCCTCTGAGTGAAGAAAATTCTCCTCATCTCAGTCCTAAATGTCTTACCCCGTATCCTGAGATTGCGACCCCTCGTTCTAGACCTCCCAGCCAGGGGAAACATCCTCCCTGCATTCAGTCTGTCTAGCTCTATCAGAATTTTATACGTTTCAATGAGATCCCCTCTCATCCTTCTAAACTCTAGTGAATACAGGCCTAGTTGACCCAATCTCTCCTCATACGACAGTCCTGCCATCCCAGGAATCAGTCTGGTTAACCTTTGCAGCACACCCTCTATGGCAAGTATATCCTTTCTTAGGTAAGGAGACCAAAACTGCACACAGTACTCCAGGTCTGGCCTCACCAAGGCCCTGTATAACTGTAGTAAGACATCCTTGCTCCTGTACTCAAATCCTCTTGCAATGAAGGCCAACATACCAGTTGCCTTCCTAACTGCTTGCTGCACCTGGTCTGCAAGGACACCCAGGTCCCTTTGTACATCAGCATTTCCCAATCTAGCACCATTTAACTAATACTCTATCTTTCTGTTTTTCCTACCAAAGTGGATAACTTCACATTTATCCACGTTATACTGCATCTGCCATGTATTTGCCCACTCACTCAACTTGTCTAAATCGCCTTGAAGCCTCTTTGCATCCTCCTCACAACTCACAATCCCACCTAGTTTTGTGTTGTCAGCAAACTTGGAAATATTACATTTGGTTCCCTCATCCAAATCATTGATATATATTGTGAATAGCTGGGGCCCAGGCACTGATCCCTGTGGTACCCCATTTATTCCTACTCTCTGTTTCCTGTCTGTTCACCAATTTTCAATCCATGCCAGTATATTACCCTCAATCCCATGTGCTTTCATTTTAATTTTGCACACTAACCTCTTATGTGGGACTTTATTTGGGCCTTCTGAAAATCCAAATACACCACATGCACTGGTTCTCCCTTATCTATTCTTATCTATTCTACCAGTTACATCCTCAAAAAACTGCAGTAGGTTTGTCAAACACGATTTCCCTTTCATAAATCCATGTTGACTTTGTCTAATCCTTTAATTTGATTTGTTAAGGTTCCTTTATTTTTTTTGTTAAATTACAGTTTTTATTGGTTGTGCCCCTTTAATAAGGGGGCACATGGTTGACTTTTATTGGGCAATTGCCCATGACGAACAAGAGTCAGCACTTATAACTTGTGTATGGCTCGAAGGTGTATAAAAGTCAACAATATCTGCTGAGGCAGAGTGGTCTGAAATGGAGTGTGTAGTGTATGTAACCTTTAAGAGAACTACTTTAGGTGTTGCACTACTTTGTTGGCTTCTGTATACTGTAATACCGACAGTGACCACACCGGTATATAAGTGCTGTGTCAGGATTTATTGGGCAGGTTCGCCCTGACCTTCGAATAGTAAAGTCCTGTTTTAAGTTACTCTGGTAGTCTGTGTATTAATTAACTAAACAACCCACAGACTTTACAGTGGTGACGAGTCCGATCGTACCCTGCGGCAACAATACTTCCGCAGCAGTTAACGAGCGTCGAGAAGAGGCAACCGCCCTCGTCGTTCTGCTGGGAGAAAACTCGAGGCTGCAGAACTAGAAAGGAGGAATAATTTAGAGACAAAGACTTCCATCAGCAACAGGCACTGACTGTCCCTTCTGCCACGGTGAGGAGTGAGCCGATCAGCACGAGAAGCAAGGCGGCCACGGTGACTGTGAGTAAGGGAAAGTAAAAAGAATAACCGGAGGATAAGGGCGGTGCACTCGACCACGGTCGAGGGGGAAAGGAGCCGGACAGAAGTCAGGTCCAGAGGCGCTGAGACTGGGGCAGCGTGGAGCAAGGAAGCCGCGGTACAGACAGGCTGGGGGGCGCAACGGCGTCGTGAGACAGCTAGACCGCGACCGGCGAAAAAGGCCGGGCAGCGACCGAAGCCACGAAGCGCTGCGACCGGGAACGTAGGCGCGGGAAGAGATAAAGTCAGCCGCAGCCGGGGAGGGAAGCACCGGACTGCGAGAGGGCTGGGAGGCGCGATTGGGAGCCGAGCGAGCGGGAGAGGCAGAGCCGACCAAGGGAGACTGAGCGAGAGCCAGTCCAGCGGCTGAAACTGTTCTCTGTCAACGGGGTGTACCCAGCGCCGGTAGAGCCGAGCGAGTGGGAGAGAGACAGAGCCCGAGCAAGGGAGACTGAGCGAGAGCCAGCCCAGCGGCTGAAACTGTTCTCCGTCAACGGGGTGTACCCAGCGCCGGTAGAGCCGAGCGAGCGGGAGAGAGACAGAGCCCGAGCAAGGGGAACTGAGCGAGAGCCAGCCCAGCAGCTGAAACTGTTCGCCGTCAATGGGGTGTACCCAGCGCCGGTTGCCCTGCCGAGAAAAGGGAAAGCACTGAAGCCGACGCGCAGGCTGTGAACCTGAAAGCCAGTGGCCGTCGCCCGTGGGGAAAGTGTACCCCTCCCGCCAGGGAAGAAACGCGGGAAGCCGCCATTAGGCGGGGAAGAAGACAGAAGCGGGAAAGCGCCATTGAAGTGGGCGGGGAGAGAAGATAAGCGTGGGAAACCGCCATTTTCGCGGGAACCGCCATCTTGAAAAAAAAAAAAAAATTTTAAAGAAATAATTCGTGGTGTTTAGTAGGAAGAGAGGAAGATGCCTAAGCGTGGTAACATCAACGATTTTAATTCCGAGGTAGAAGACTGGGCCACGTATGTGGAACGCATGGAGATCTATTGTGAGGCCAATAAAATAGAAGAAGATGACAAAGCTATAACCTTGCTAAACTCGATGGGCGCGAAGACATACGGGCTCTTGAAGCATCTACTATCACCAGCTAAACCGGCGAATCAGACTTTCGATGATATTGTGGCTGTTCTGAAGGATCACTTGAACCCCACACCGTTGATGTTGGCGGAACGATTCAAATTCTATGCGAGAACGCAACGGAAAGACGAAAACAACGCAGAATACTTGGTCGAACTGTGTAGACTAGCGAAATACTGCCAGTTTGGAGGGAATCTGACAGAGGCATTGCGAGACAAGTTCGTGTGCGGAATGTCGAACGAAGAAACACAAAAACGACTGCTCGAAGAGAACGAGCTTACACTTGATAAGGCTGTCCTTATTACAGCATCGAACGAAGCCGCAGCGAAAGGAACTGCGGAAATGCAGCTAAAGGCAGCGGCACTCAGTGTGCAGCAAATTACTTCGGGTACAACGAAATGCTATCGTTGTGGGAAGACAACACACGACCAGAGCCAATGCTGGTTTAAAAACCAGGAATGTAGGAAATGTGGCAAGCTCGGTCACATAGCTAAGGTATGCCGGTCAGGAAAGAAGAACAACAATAATGAGTCACCACAAAAGAGGTACAGGAAGGTACATGAGGTGACTAGGAAGAGTCCGGAAGAACAGAATTCGGACTCACACTCCAACTGCAAGGAACTGGATAGTCTGAGAATTCACAATGTGAGTAATGAAGCTGACCGACAAACTATCTGGATCACACTACAGATTGCAAAAGTCCAAGTGAAAATGGAAGTGGACACCGGATCGGCGTTGACGGTCATGAATAAGCATGATTATAAAAAGTTATTCAAGCATATTCCCCTACGGGATACGGAACTAGTATTGCAGACATACACGGGGCACAAAGTATACCCCATCGGAAAGATAGAAGTCAAGGTGAGATACAAGGACAAAGATCACCAAAGGATGGACCTGTATGTGTTGCCTGAGGGAGGTCCACCACTTCTGGGATGGGAGTGGATCAGGAAAATAAAGATAGACTGGCATTCACTAAACACAATGACGGTAGATTCCGAAAAGGAAGATGTCAAACCTGAACGGTTGTCCAGAATATTGGACGAAGCTAAAGAGGTATTCCAGCAAGGACTGGGAACACTGCGAGGAATTAAAGCAAAGGTTAAGATTGCAGAACATGCAAGCCCAAAATTTTTCAAAGCCAGATCGGTACCTTACGCGATACGACCTGCTGTGGATGCAGAACTGGAAGAACTTGAACGATCAGGGGTACTGTCAAAAGTGGACTGGAGTGAGTGGGCCACGCCCATTGTTCCCGTCATGAAGTCTTCACCAAGTAACAAGCCAGGGGGACCGGGGAAGGTCCGCATCTGCGGAGACTTCAAGATCACAGTGAATCCGGTACTTCACGTGGTACAATACCCGCTTCCGCGGATTGAAGATATCTTTGCTTCGTTGGCTGGAGGGAAACACTTCACCAAGATAGACCTGGCACAGGCATATTTACAAATGGAAGTCGAGGAAGAGTCGCGCCAGTACCTCACCATCAACACACACAGAGGCTTGTATCGTTATAATAGATTGGTTTTTGGGGTAGCTTCGGCTCCAGCAATTTGGCAGAGGGCCATGGAGCAGGTATTACAAGGAATCCCAAGCACGCAGTGTTACTTAGACGATATCCTGATTACGGGAGAAAACGAGGAAGAACACCTCACGAATTTGAAACTGGTGCTCACCAGGTTGAAGGAATATGGCCTTCGAGTTAATCGCAAGAAATGTGAGTTCTTCCAAAAACGGATCTCGTACTGCGGTCATGTCATTGACCGAGAGGGGCTGCACAAGTCACCTGACAAGATAGAAGCTGTCGTGAAGGCCCCCGATCCGGAAAACGTATCACAGTTAAGATCATTCTTGGGGTTGATTAATTATTATCACAAGTTTCTGCCAAATCTATCCACGGTGCTGCATCCGCTGAATGCTCTGTTGAGGAAAGAAGTACCATGGAAGTGGACTGAGGAATGTAAAAAGGCCTTTCGCAGAAGCAAAGCATTGATTACCTCTGAAGAAGTGTTGGCTCATTTCAACCCAACGTTACCTCTTCGTCTAGCTTGTGATGCTTCCCCTTATGGAATTGGAGCAGTACTTTCACACAAGTTACCAAATGGCTCGGAAAGGCCAGTGGCATTCGCGTCCCGATCATTGACCTCCGCGGAGCGAAATTATGCTCAAATAGATAGGGAGGCCCTCAGCCTTGTGTGGGGCGTAAAGAAATTCAATCATTACCTGCAGGGCAAGAAGTTCACATTACTGACAGACCACCAGCCGTTGGTGTCCATATTCAACCCTAACAAGGCCGTTTCCACCATGACAGCGCAAAGGTTACAGAGGTGGTCCGTGTTACTTGGGGCACACCAATATGACATCGAATACAAAAGGTCCAAACAGCATGGAAATGCTGATGGGTTATCGCGCTTGCCATTGCCGATAGTAGAAGAACCGACTACAGTGGACCCGGTAGAGATGTTCCACTCATCCATAGTGGAATGTCTACCAGTAACAAATTCGATGATCGAAAACGAAACAAGAAATGACCCGACTCTCTCACGAGTCTATGATTTAACGGTGGAGGGATGGCCAGCACAGGGCGAACCAACGCTGCCAGCATTTTCGCAGAGAAAAGAACAGCTGTCAGTGTGTCGAGGAACCCTGATGTGTGGATCTGGAGTGGTGATTCCACCCAAACTTCAACAGAAGGTGTTAAAGGAGCTGCACGAGGGACATCTGGGTGGAGTGAAAATGAAGAACCTAGCCAGAGCGTTTGTGTGGTGGCCAGGCATTGATGGAGACTCGAAGAAATCACTAAGAGCTGTCTAGGATGCCAGAAGGTCCAAAACGCGCCACCACAGGCTCCTCTGCATCCATGGGAGTGGCCCTCATCTCCTTGGCAACGGGTACACATCGACTTTGCTGGTCCATTTATGGACTCAATGTTTCTAATAGCGGTGGATGCACACTCCAAGTGGCCGGAGGTAATAAAGATGTCCACCACCACCACGGAAAAAACCATCACAGTATTAAGGACCATGTTTGCTAGGAATGGGCTGCCGGAACAGATCTGTTCTGATAATGGACCGCAATTTGTGTCCGAAGAATTCAAGAAATTCTTAAAGAGTAATGGGGTTAAGCACTACACGTCAGCCCCATACCATCCCGCCTCCAATGGATTGGCTGAAAGGTTTGTCCAGACCTTCAAGAAGGCCATAAAGGCCATGGGTAATGAAGCCATTAACTTACAACATAAGGTGGATAGCTTCTTGTTGGCGTACAGGAATGCAACACATGCGGTCACAAATCAAACTCCCGCCATGATGTTTTTTAATAGACGACTAAGATGCCGGCTGGATTTGCTTAAGCCAAACGTCAGAAGGGATGTAGAGAACCGGCAATTCCAGGGCATGAATGAAAGGCCAACTAGATCTTTTCAGATAGGTCAACAAGTTTTGGCCCGGGACTACCGTACCGAGAAATGGCAGCCTGGAACTATTGGAAAAAGGCTAGGGCCGTTGATGTATACGGTGGACATTGGGGACAGTATAATAAGGCGCCATGTTGACCAGATCATAGGGTCAGCCACAAATGGCCAACCTACTCCACCACCTTACACGGTTAATGTTGAGACAGAGATACCCAGAACACCTACCTCCGATCTGGTAATACTGGAATCAGATGAACCTGACGCTGTCCTTCAAGCTGAATCGACCTTGTCAGAAGCACCTACTACCCCGCCGGGAGTTACGACACCACCGAGGCGTTACCCGGACAAAGTCCGGAAACCTCCAGAGAGACTGAATCTGTGAACTGTCTTGCATAAAGTTGTATATATGTTATAATGTATGTTTAATGGGGAATCAGTATGTTGTAAGCTAAAAAGGGAGGATTGTAGTGTATGTAACCGGTCTACCTTTAAGAGAACTATTGTATGTAACCGTCCACCTTTAAGAGAACTACTTTAGGTGTTGCACTACTTTGTTGGCTTCTGTATACTGTAATACCGACGGTGACCACGCCGGTATATAAGTGCTGTGTCAGGATTTATTGGGCAGATTCGCCCTGACCTTCGAATAGTAAAGTCCTGTTTTAAGTTACTCTGGTAGTCTGTGTATTAATTAACTAAACAACCCACGGACTTTACAGAGTGCACTTAAACGGAATGTTAAAGTTGGGAATTTGGAGAGAGTGAGAATTTGGAGCATAGGGGGAAGGAGGTGTTGCTTTTTGCCTCCAATGCTTGAAGTGGTTTGTGTTGCAGGTAAATATTTAATTTAATCTACCTATAACTTAAATTAGATCTAGTAATTAGTTAAAAAAGGAAAATATAATCAAAGTTAATTAAATACATAGGGAGGAAAATTCAGTTGGTATGTGTGTCAGGGTCTAATATACTGTCGTCAGTCCCTTGTGTTTCCTCCTGCTCATGGAGTGTCTCCTTTGGTCCATTGGTTCTGTATTTCTTCACAAACGTAGTGTTTCTCGAGTAGCGTGCTCCATCTGGAGATTCTACTACTACTTGACTCCCTGTTTTACTCAAAACTTTGTGGGGTGTGGCATTAAAAGGAGTGGTGAATTTGTCCACTTTGTCCTGCCGTACCAGCACCGTGTCGCCAACTTCCACCTCTGAGTATTGTGTTCTCCGCTGTTCATCTGCGTACAGTTTGGACTTGCCTTTTTGTTCTGCGTCCCGGTCACGTACTTCTATGTCTGCGCGTGACTCTGTGATGTCTGGCAGCTTTCCTCTCATTTTCCGTTTAAAGAGCAGCTCTGCCGGGCTCTTTCCTGTCGTGGCATGGTCAATGCTCCTGTACACAGTCACATATTTTCTAAGTTCACGTTTCCAATCTAGTCCTTCTGACTGAGCAATTCTGATTCTCTTCATCAGCGATGCATTCTGGCGCTCGACTTCTCCGTTAGCCTGAGCCCATTTTGCTGTCGTTTTCAGGTGTTTGATCCCGTTGTTTTCACAGTATTCTTTGAATAATTCAGATCTGAATTGGGGACCATTATCAGATTTGCAGGTGATTGGCAAACCATGACGGCTGAAGATTGACTCTAAACTATCAAAAACCTTCTCTGTTGTTGTGGAGGTCGTGATGTCGTATTCATAGTAGCGACTATAATAATCAACTACCACAAGAATGGAGTTGTTGGATAGCAAGGGTCCCAGTAAGTCTATAGCTACATCCTGCCAGGGGCCCTCCGGTAATGGTGTTGGTCTCAACGGTTCAGGTGGGTCGGGTCTGGCTACTATCTGACAGCCGTGGCATGCTTTACAGTGTTTTTCAGCTGCCTTGTCCATGCCAGGCCACCAAACCTTGGTTCTGAGATGTTGCTTTGTTCCAACTATTCCCAAGTGTCCTTCATGTGCTAACACCAGGGCTCGTGCGTGTAATACTGTGGGTAGCACGGTGCGTGTTCCCCGAAGAACTATAGGTACCCCACTACGCACAGCTCGTTTGCAATTGCTGCATAAGCTTTACAGTTCTCAAAATGTCTGTTTGTGATTGCCTTCCGAACCTCAATCAGCTCTGGGTCAGTAGCAGAGGCTTCCTCCACCTCTCTAGTAGTGACTACTTTTGGTGTCGCACTCACAGCTACAAATCTCACGTATTCATCTGAGCCATGAGAATGTCTCTCCTGTTTTGCTGTCTCCCCCAGCAATCATGACATTGGATCTGCAATGTTTTGCTTGACTGTAATATGTATCACCTTAAAATCATACGGCTGTAATCTAAGTACCCATCTCTCTATACGGGCACAGGGTTTAGAGTGTGGGCCGTATATCACTTGTAATGGCTTATGGTCAGTTACCAAGTTAAATTTTCAGCCACACACATATGGATGCAGCCTCTCACAAGCCCATACAAGAGCTAAGGCCTCTCTCTCTGTTTGAGAGTATTTCCTCTCACAGTCTGTTAAACTACGACTTACATAGCATATTGGCACCTCTTGTCCCTTTTGGTCCTGAACTAGTACTGCACCTAAACCTACAGGACTGGCATCTGCTATCACCTTGGTTGGTGCGTCCTTATCAAAATATGCTAAAGTGCCGGCTCTGGGCAACTCTTCCTTGAGTGCACTGAATGACTGTCTCTGTCGTGATCCAAATTTAAATGGTGTGTCTTTTCTCGTCAGGCGTCGCAGTGGCTCTGATAGCATTGGAAACTGCGGGATGAATCTGCTACTGTACCCAACGAGTCCCAAGAAACTCCTCACCTCTGTAGCATTCTCTGGTTCCCGAGCTTCTGCCACTGCTCGCACTCTCTCTGCTGTTGGTCCGATGCCCTTTTCAGATAACAGGATTCCCATGAAAATCAATCGGTCCATGTTGAATTGGCACTTTTCTGAGTTTATGTCAGTTCACTTTCCATTAGTCTGGTCATGAAGCGTGCAGGCGTCTGTCGTGCGTTTCCTGGTCGTGTGCATGCACGATAATGTCGTCTGAGATGTTTTCAACACCCTCTATTCCAGCTAAGGCATTAGCTATCTCGTGCTGATATTGCTCACTAGCTGAAGATACACCGAATATCAGCCTCTTGTACCTGTATACTCCGTTATGTACTGCAAACGTTGTGATTTCTCATGACTCGGGGGTCAGTTCTAGCTGGTGATAACCCCATTTCAGGTCTAGCTTACTAAACACCGTCGAGCTGTTCATACCTTGGAGTATCTCATCAACGGTGGGGATTGGATATCGTTCCCTCATTATTGCCTGGTTTGCCCGTCTCATGTCTAGGCATAACCTTACATTCTTATCCGCTTTTGGTACAATAACCACAGGATTTACCCATGGGGTGGGACCAGTTACAGGTTCGATAATGTCCATGTCCCTCAATTGTTTTATTTTGGCCTCTACTGCCCCCCTTAAGTTGAATGGTATACGCCTGAGTGGCTGGGCCACAGGCTTCACTTGTGGGTCGATATACAAAATGATCTGTTTTGTGTTCAGCCTTCCTACTCCCTGGAACACCTTTGGATACCACTGTTCTAGTAGTTGTCTTACATCTACCACAGCTGAGACATCTGCGCCTATTTTTAAAACTCCTAGTTTCATGGCTGTCTCCCTTCCTAGCAATGGCTCTCCATGGCCTTTAACCACAATGAACTCCACCTGCTCAGTTCTCTTACCTATTGTAATCCCACATGTGAATACACCTTTAACTGACAGTGGTCGGCTAGAAGCATAAGAGAATAACTTTCTCTCTGTCTTAGGGACATGTGACTGACACTTAATGTGTTCTGACTTTAATCCTTCCCATGTATTCTCATCTATCACATTACTAGTTGCACCCGAATCAATTAACATTCTCAGGTTTACTCCCCCCACACAAAAGGTAAGTCTCTCTGTCACGTTATTTCCAGTAACAGCAAATGCAAAGTCATTTTGTTCCTCTACATTGTTCACACGGTGTTTCTTTGTACCCTTTGTGCAGCATACTTTGGAGAAATAATCCTTTCCCTTGCACTTATGACATGTCTGTCCGTGTGCTGGGCATTTCGGATCTCTGCCCATGTGGTCTGTGTGTCCACATCTGTAACATTTCCTTTCGTTCCTATCGCCATTTCCCTTTGGTTTCTCTGTCGAGCTTTTCGCATAATACCCTCTTTTTCGTGTAACACGACGAACAGTATCTGTCTCCGCCTTCTCTGTACATGACATGGCTGACATCTGCTCCTCGACGTTTTCACATAGTGAGGCCAATTGTAACATGCGGGCGAGCGTTAGACCATGCCCTTCCTCTAGCAATTTCCTCCGCACATAGGCTGACGTGCACCTACTCAGGATAGCGTCTCTTATTTGATTATCCACATCCCCCCCAAAAGCACAGTCTTTAGCAGCCTGCCGCAAGCGAGTAGCAAATTGTTGCACAGTCTCACCTGTCTTCTGGGACAACTTATGAAAAGTCTGTCTAGCAAATGCTGCGTTGACCTGGGGCACGAAGTAGTGATTCAAAGCACTAACTGCCGCCGTGTAGTCTGCTGGATCTCCTGTGTCCGGTAGAGTCAAAAAGATATCCTGGACATCTGGTCCTGCTAGGTGTAGAAGTAGAGCTCTTCTCCTCTGCTTTGTGGCACCTGCAGAGGTATCGTCGATAATGAGTCCTTTGCCGTCGGCATAAAGCTCAAAAGACGTTAACCACCTCATCCATCTTGGACCCAACGTGGCTGGCTCGGCGAAGCATGCAAAATTTTGAATGCCGGTCTTCTCCATCCCAGCTAACTAAAACTTGGGCAGCTACCTATCTAAAATGATTCAATTTCAATTTCAATTTCAATTTCAACTTCAATTTTATTTGTCACATAACCAAATACAACAAGTGAAATCCAGTCAGTGAAATGCTTTTTTCTTAACGAGCCGAGCGCACCAAGCAGCAAGGGACTCTTAGCTGCCTGGTACACACAGAGCCCGCAAGGACGGCAGCCATCTTCATCGGCGCCATCACAATAGGGTCCGCTCTCGCCTTGCTCCGCCTTTCCCGCACTCCTGCCTGACAATCTTCAGCCGCCGTGGTACCGACGTCCCGGGGCCTGCTTCTCCCTGGCTCTCCTTCCACCCGGTCTGACCTCCGAGCCTCCCGTTCGTTATCCTCATCGCAAATGTTGTATCTATGCTTTAATGCGTTCAATCAAGCATGTAGATACATCGAATTAAATCAGAGTCAGGCAGACAGGCTTATAACTGCGATGTTCACTTTATTGCGTAATATGGCTGACTGCTGTTTTCCCGGGTAATTCCCATAATGCAATGCACATTACATTACCGTATTGACTGGTGTCAAACTCGCAATCAATACACGACACTCCCTACTGCTCCTCCGTAATGAGGCCCCAGTGGCTGCAGCAAGGCTGGTGGAAGGCTGCTGATTGTCAGAACCTGAGACTACAGATGCCCTTGAAGGACGGCCTCGACCAGCTCTGGGCCTGGAGAGCCCGGCTGCAGACTGCACCAACTCTGCATGGGCGGCAGCAGTCTGGGCTACAGGCAGTGGCAAGTGCAATGGGGAAGAGACAGTGGTGGCAGCAGGAATGCTGTCATCTTGAGAGAGGACAGCAACTCCCTGCTCGACCGACACACTGGCACTCCCATGGGACAGCACCTCAGCATCCAGAGCAATCTGCTGGAGCACAGATTGACAGGCCTGCTGCGGCACGGTGAGAGCCCCGGGGAAATGTGGCCAAACCAGCGACAATGGCAGCAGTTAGTGCTTGCGAGGCCTCAATCTGAGTCTGCATGCGTCAGCGGGAATCTCGAGCGGCACAGCGGGGCTATAAAAGGCTCCAGAGACCAGGTAAGGCCTCACAGCATCGGCGGGAATCTCGAGCGGCAGAGCGGGGCTATAAAAGGCCCCAGAGACCAGATAAGGCCTCACAGCATCGGCGGGAATCTCGAGCGGCAGAGCGGGGCTATAAAAGGCCCCAGAGACCAGGTAAGGCCTCACAGCATCGGCGGGAATCTCGAGCGGCAGAGCGGGGCTATAAAAGGCCCCAGAGACCAGGTAAGGCCTACCAGTCTCCGAACTCCGAACTCGGAGGGAAGGAGAGAGGTAAAAAGTAATCCAAGTGTGACGTCACCAGAAAGCGGGTAAGTGATTGGTTGGTAAGTATTTTTCTCTTTTTTAAGCTTAAACTCTGTGATTTATAGTTTCTAAGGTGCGATATTCATCATCTAGAATCGGAGCAGAGGGTATTTAAAAATAATATTAATAAATTTAATTAATTACATAGAATGGGAGATCAGGTGATGTGTTGCTGCTGCAATATGTGGGAGCTGGTGGACACCATTGATGCTCACGGTGATCACATTTGCAGTAAGTGTTGGCTGCTCGAGGAATTCTGGCTCCGTGTTGAAGAGCTGGAGTCCGAGCTTCAAACACTGAGACACATCAGGGAGGGGGAGAGTTTCCTGGACTCTGTGTATCAGGAGGTAGTCACACCAATTAGATTAATTAATTCAGATGTAGTCCGTGGCCAGGGCCAGGATGGTGTGACTAGAAGTGAGGCAGGTACGGGGATCCAGGAGGTAGTGTTGGAGGAGCCGCAGCCCTTGCTCTTGTCCAACAGGTTTGAGGCTCTTACTCCCTGTGAGGATGGGAACAGGAACTGCGGGGAGGATGAGCAACCTGGCCACAGCACCGTGGAGCGGGGGGCCATTCAAGTGGGGGGAGTTAAAAGAAATGTTGTAGTGGTAGGGGATAGTATCGTTAGGGGGATAGATAGAGTTCTTTGCAGCCGAGAGCGAGAGTCCCGAAGGCTGTTTTGCCTACCCGGTGCCAGGGTTAAGGACATCTCCTCTGGGCTGGAGAGAAACTTGGAGTGAGAGGGGGAGGATCCAGTTGTCGTGGTCCATGTTGGTACCAATGACATAGATAGGACAAGGAAGGAGGTTCTGCTGAGGGAGTTTGAGCAGCTAGGGGCCAAATTAAAAAGCAGAACCACAAGGGTAATAATCTCTGGATTACTACCTGAGCCACGTGCAAATTTGGCTAGGGTAAATAAAATTAGAGCGTTAAATGCGTGGCTCAAAGACTGTGTGGGAGAAATGGGTTTTGCTTCCTGGGACACTGGCATCAGTACTGGGACAGGAGAGAGCTGTTCCGTTGGGACGGACTTCACTTTGCCAGTGCTGGGACTAGAATCCTGGCGAATTGAATAACTAGGGCTGTACAGAGGGCTTTAAACTAATTAGTGGGGGGGAGGTTTTAAGAGAGCGAAAAATAAAAATGATAGCAGAGAAGGCAATAGAGCAAGGTAGCAGTGGGGGAATTAAAAACCAGAGCGTGTCAGGAAGGGACAGAATGTATAATGATAAAGGTAAAGTAGTAAAGGGGGTAAAAGCAGGAATAAATTGTCAGAAAACATATTTGAAAGTTCTTTATCTGAATGCACACAGCATTCGTAACAAAATTGACGAGTTGACGGTACAAATAACTACACATGGGTATGATCTGGTGGCCATTACAGAAACATGGCTGCAAGATAATCATGACTGGGAACTAAACATACAAGGGTATTTGACAATTAGGAAGGACAGACAGGAAGGAAAGGGAGGTGGGGTTGCTATGTTAATCAAAGATGGAATCACTGCAATAGTCAGAAATGATATTGGGTCAAAGGATCAGGATAGTGAAACAGTTTGGGTGGAGATAATGAATAATAAGGGGAAATAGTCACTAGTGGGCGTAGTCTATAGGCCTCCTAACAGTTGCAACTCTGTTGGTCAGTGTATAAATCAGGAAATAGTTGGGGCTTGTAATAAGGGAACAGCTATAATCATGGGGGATTTTAACTTTCATATTGACTGGACTAATCAAATTGGGCATGGCAGCATTGAGGAAGAGTTCATAGAGTGTGTTAGGGACGGGTTCCTTGAGCAGTATGTAACTGAACCGACCAGGGGGCAGGCAATCTTAGATCTGGTCCTGTGTAATGAGACAGGATTAATAAAAAATGTCCTAGTAAAGGATCCCCTTGGAATGAGTGACCATAATATGGTTGAATTCCAAATTCAGTTTGAGGGTGAGAGAGTTGGATCTCAAACCAGCGTACTAAGCCTAAATAAAGGAGACTGTGAAGGTATGAGAGTAGAATTGACTAAAGTGGACTGGGAAAACAGATTAATGATTAAGACGGTACAAGAGCAGTGGTCTACCTTCAAGGAGATATTTCATATCTTTCAAGATAAATATATTCCACTGAGGAAAAAGGGGAGTAAAAGAAAAGACAGCAATCCGTGGCTTAGTAAAGTAATAAAGGATAGTATTCGACTGAAAACAAGAGCATATAAAGTAGCCAAATCTAGTGGGAGGACAGAAGATTGGGAAGCATTTAAAAGCCAGCAAACAATAACTACAAGATTAATTAAGAAAGGGAAGATAGATTATGAAAGTAAACTAGCAAAAAATATAAAAACAAATAGCAAGAGTTTCTACAGCTATATAAAAAGAAAAAGGGTGGCTAAAGTGAACATTGGTCCCTTAGAGGATGGGACCGGGAAACTAGTGGTGGGGAACATGGAGATGGCAAAGACGCTGAACAAATATTTTGTATCAGTCTTTACAGTGGAGGACACTAAAAATATCCCAACACAGGACAAACAGGGGGCAATGGGGGGGGAGGAGCTAAAGACGATTAAAATCACTAAGGAGATGGTACTCAGTAAAATAATGGGACTTAAGGTGGATAAATCCCCCGGACCTGAGGGCCTACATCCTAGGGTCTTGAGAGAAGTGGCGGTAGGGATTGTGGATGCATTGGTGATCATTTTCCAGAACTCCCTGGACTCAGGAAAGGTCCCGGCAGATTGGAAAACTGCTAATATAACACCCTTATTTAAGAAGAGAAGTAGACAAAAAGCTGGAAACTATAGACCAGTTAGCCTAACATCTGTGGTTGGCAAAATGTTGGAGTCCATTATTAAGGAAACAGTAACAGAGCATTTGGATAAACATAATTTAATAGGACAGAGTCAGCATGGTTTTACGAAGGGGAAGTCATGTTTGACAAATTTGCTCGAATTCTTTGAGGATGTAACATACAGGGTGGATAAAGGGGAACCAGTGGATGTGGTGTATTTGGACTTCCAAAAGGCATTTGACAAGGTTCCACACAAAAGATTACTGATCAAGATAAAAAATCACGGGATTGGGGGTAATATACTGGCATGGGTGGAAGATTGGCTATCTAACAGAAAACAAAGAGTTGGGATAAATGGTTCGTTCTCGGGCTGGCAATCAGTAACTAGTGGTGTTCCGCAGGGGTCAGCGCTGGGACCCCAACTCTTTACAATCTATATTAACGATTTGGAGGAAGGGACCGAGTGCAATATATCCAAGTTTGCCGACGATACAAAGATGGGAGGGAAAGCAGTGAGTGAGGAGGACATAAAAAACCTGCACAAGGACATAGACAGGCTAAGTGAGTGGGCAGAGATTTGGCAGATGCAATATAATGTTGGAAAGTGTGAGGTTATGCACTTTGGAAGAAAAAATCAAAGAGCAAGTTATTATCTAAATGGAGAGAAACTGCAAAGTGCTACAGTACAAAGGGATCTGGGGGTCCTGGTGCATGAAACACAAAAAGTTAGTATGCAGGTGCAGCAGGTGATCAGGAAGGCCAATGGAATCTTGGCTTTTATTGCAAGGGGGATGGAGTATAAAAACAGGGAAGTCTTGCTGCAGTTATACAGGGTATTGGTGAGGCCACACCTGGAATACTGTGTGCAGTTTTGGTTTCCATATTTAAGAAAAGATATACTTGCTCTCGAGGTGGTTCAGAGAAGGTTCACTCGGTTGATTCCAGAGATGAGGGGGTTGACATATGAGCAAAGGTTGAGTAGGTTGGGACTCTACTCATTGGAGTTCAGAAGAATGAGAGGCGATCTTATCGAAACATATAAGATTGTGAGGGGGCTTGATCGGGTGGATGCGGTGAGGATGTTTCCACTGATGGGTGAGACTAGAACTAGGGGGCATAATCTTAGAATAAGTGGCTGCCCTTTCAAAACTGACATGAGGAGAAACTTCTTCACTCAGAGGGTAGTAAATCTATGGAATTTGCTACCCCAGAGAGCTGTGGAAGCTGCAACATTAAATAAATTTAAAATGGAGACAGACATTTTCCTAGCAGATAAGGGAATTAGGGGTTACGGGGAGAGGGCAGGGAAGTGGATGTGAGTCTAGATTCAGATCAGCCATGATCCTATTGAATGGCGGAGCAGGCCCGAGGGGCCGTATGGCCTACTACTGCTCCTATTTCTTATGTCCTTACGTCTGAGATTGGATCATGGCAGCCAGTGACTGAATTGCAGCACTAAGCATTAGCGTGGCATCTGCCTGTGCAACAGCGAGGTGCTCCAAACTTATTGCCAGTGCATCAATGCATTCGGGCACCCTTCCCACTGCACTCATGAGCTCAGTGTGCATGTCCACCGCCTGGGTGTTCATTTCAGTGATGAGCCGCTCCTCCTCTGCGTCCAGTGCAGCAGGACTCGATGGCCTATTCTCCCTCTGGGGAGAAGGCCCCCGAGCTACCCTAGCCACATCGTGTTGCTGCAGCCCACTGGGTCCTGGAGCTTCACCCTCATCAGACCCTCCCCTCCTGCTCCCCTCCAGGGAAGACGTGGTCCCAGTGTGGGCATGGGCTTCCTCGGGAGAGGGTGGCAATGATGCTCCAGCTTCCTCTCCCTCCTTGCCTGCGGCTTCGCTCCCATTGGTAGCTTCAGGGCCAATCTCCTCAGCTGGTGAATCTCCATCTGAAAACAGGGAGTTACAAGAGTGGCTTCAGCATGAGGACAGGGGGGCAGAAAGGGAGGAAGGAGTGCAGCGATTTAGTAAGTTGGATTGTAATTGTCAAAGGCTGGTGTTGTGAGGGACAAGTGGAATGAGGGAGGAGAGAAAGCTGATGACCTTACCATTGATGTCTCGAATGGGGTCGGCCTCTCCAGGGGTGACGGGGCCGATCACCTGACTTGCCACAATCCTGTGGACGCGCGCCTCAAGATCGCTGAGGGGTTGCAGCTGAGGCCGCCCTCCACCCCTCTGTTGCTGCTGTCTCCTATTATGAGATAGCTTGGCCTGCAAGAAAAAGGACAGTGTCTGAGTAAATATACAGCCATGTTCTTACCTGATGTGCCTCCCAGAGTTGAATAGCCCTTATTGTATACAAGGTGTGGAATGTACATGTGTGTTTCATGAGAGGGCCATAGGTGTTGGATGAGTGTTGGGCATTAGGATTTTAAGACCCTCTGGCCATAGAGTGAGGTTGAGATGGAGGGATGGAGAGCTATTGAAAAAAGCCACTCACCCTGACGACCCGAGTGAGGTCGTTGAACTTTTTACGACATTGAGTATGGGTTCTGGGCACCGTGTTCCTGGAGGAGACGTGCTGAGCCACCTCCCTCCACACTCTTCTGTCTCCAAGGCCCGCTCAGTGAAGCGTTGAGCTTGTTCTCTCACCCTCTCCATAGTCCTTGGCTGGAAAATGTAGTCACAGGTCTCTCCAGGCCGGGATTCAAGGCTCCAATGAGCAGGGTGTGGCTGGACAGCAAGATCGACCCTCCCCTTTAAGAACTGGCCGGCGCCAGTGTGTCTGTGCTCCATCGTTAACTGACATCACCTGCGCTGCGCTCGCGCTCTGAGGTAGCACCTCGCTCCTTGGCCTTTGTGCCTTAAGAGAGGTGTGCAGCACCTGATTTAGTGCTCCAATCACCTCCAGTGGCGATAGAAGTCAAATTTGCAGTCGGAGGCGATAATTAGCGGCAGGTGCTAAACTATGCGCCCGGCCGATAATTGCGCTCCAAACGGGGCAATACCGAATTTCTCCCCTATAAACTTTAATTAATTAGCTAAATAAATAAAACAAGGTTATGTAGGGATGGCAAGTGTAGATGGTGTGCTGGAACTGCAGCATGTGGGAGTTTGTGGAGAGCATCGTGATCCCAGACAACCACATCTGCAGTAAGTGTCCGCATCTCAAGGAATTTCAGCTCAGAGTTGTTGAGCTGAGTCTGAGATGCAAACATTGTGGTGCATCAGGAAAGGGGAGAGTTACCTGGACACTTTGATCTAGGAGGCAGTCACACCACTTAGGTTAGGTAGTGGTACAGGTCTGGTTAGTGGTCAGTGACAGGAGGGTGTGACTGCAACTCAGGCAGGTAAGGGGACCCCAGGAGCAATGCTGGAGGTGCCTCGGCCTTTTCCCTTATCGAACAAGTACAAGGTTCTTGTTGCCTGTGTGGATGAGGGCAAAGTCTGCAGGGTGGATGAGCAAACTGACCACGGCACCATGGTACAGGAGGCTGTTCCAGGGTACTTGATATTTTGAAAAGGCAGGCAGAATGGAAAAGGAGGTGGGTAGCCCTGATAATAAAGGATGACATAAGGACAGTAGTGAGAAAGGATCTTGGCTTGGAAGATCAGGAAATTGAATCAGTACAGGTGGAGATAAGAAATAACAAGGGACAGAAAACAAGGGTGGGAGTAGTTTATAGGCCCCCTGACAGTAGTTATACCGTTGGACCGAGTATTAATCAAGAAATAATAGGAGCTTGAAACAAAGGTAATGTAATAATCATGGGGGACTTTAATCTTCATATAGACCAGACAAATCAAATTGGAAACGTCGTTTTTAAAGACGAAATCATGGAATGCATTCGAGACAGTTTCCTAAAACAACGTGTCGTGGAACTAACCATGGAACAGGCAATTTTAGATCTTGTATTGTGTAAGGAGACAGAGTTAATTAGTAATCTCATAGTAAAAGATCCACTGGGGAAGAGTGAATTTCACATTAAGTTTGAGAGTGACATACTTAAGTCTGAAACTTGAGTCTTAAACTTAAATAAAGTCAATTACATGGGTATGAGGGGCGAGTTGGCTAAGGTAGATTAGGAAATTAGATTACAAGGTATGACGGTAGATAAGCAGTGGCAAACATTTAAAGAAATATTCCAAAATTCTCAACAAATATACATTCCATTGAGAAAAAAAAACTCAACTGGAAAAGTGATCCATCCATGGCTAACTAAAGAAGTTAAGGATAATGTTAGATTAAAAGAAGAGGCTTATAATGTTGCAAAGAATAGTTGTAAACCTAAGGATTGGGAGAGCTTTAGAAACCAGCAAAGGATGACCAAACAATTGATAAAAAGGGAGAAAATGGAATATGAGAGTAAACTAGCAAGAAATATAAAAAAAACATTGTAAGAGCTTCTACAAGTATGTAAAAAGGAAGAGAGTAGCAAAAGCATTGGTCCCTTAGAGGCCAAGACAAGATAAATTATAATGGGGAATAAGGAAACGACAGAGACTTTAAACAAATATTTTGTATCTGCCTTCACAGTAGAAGGCACAAAAGGTATACCAAAATTAGTGGGCAACTAAGGGACTAATGAGAGTGAGGAACTTAAAGTAATTAATATCAGTAGAGAAAGAGTACTTGAAAAACTATTGGGAATAACAGCCAACAAATCTCCTGGACCTGATGGTTTACATCCTAGGGTTATAGGAACATAGGAACAGGAGTAGGCCATTCAGCCCCTCAAGGCTGTTCCACCATTCAATTAGATAGAAATACAGAAACATAGAAGATAGGAGCAGGAGTAGGCCATTTGGCCCCTCAAGCCTGTTCCGCCATTTAATGAGATCATGGCTGATCATTCAAAGTCAGTACCCTGTCCCTGCTTTCTCCCCATATCCCTTGATCCCTTTAGCCTTAAGAAATATATCTAACTCCTTCTTGAATATATTTAATGAATTGGCCTCAACTGCCTTGTGTGGTAGAGAATTCCACAGGTTCACCACTCTCTGGGTGAAGAAATGCCTCCTCATCTCAGTCCTAAATGGCTTACCCCTTATCCTTAGACTGTGACCCCGGTTCAGGACTCCACCGCCATTGGGAACATCCTTCCTGCATCTAGTCTGTCTAGTCCTGTTCGAATTTTATAAGTTCAAATGAGATCCCCTCTCATTCTTCTAAACTCTAGCGAATATAAGCCGAATCGACCCAATGTAGGGTTCTCAAAATTCCCACATTCCTCAAAAGTTATGGATAAAGGGACCCTGTATGGACAAGTTATTAAAAAGGGTACTCAAAATGGCTTCTGAAACCTCATGACCAAAACGTACAGGATTTTAAAAGCAAGGCCCTGCAAGAGGCAGGCCCTTTCAAAACCTGAAACGAAACCTAACATGCATGGATCTGTGAAAGACTTTGTAAAGCCAGACAGCTAGGTAAACACAGAATATGCATTCTTCAACTTGGAACAGATCAAATCAGGATGGACCTAACCTTGAGGCCATTAACTTTCTGCATACATAATCGGTAACAGCTCACAGTAGCTACCAAGCCAGGAAAAGATGATTACATTTCATAAATAACAAACAGCCAGGATATTGAAGCCATTAAACCAGGAGACAACCGCCCCAAAAGCCGTTAAAGTGGATGACCGTAATCACTTTGGACGAGCCCGCCAAAAGTTAGACAAAGGACTGACCTGATTTGGCGCGCAGATAAGGGATGAAGAACCGGGTATAATTGTAGGCCCACGGGTAGCCAAGGTCTCTTGGTCTCTCCGCTGTCTCCTGCCTCTCGCCTCGTCGCAGGCTCTCTTCTCCCTCCCCACGCTGCTCAACACTGAGGACGCCCATTACGACACCGGGGGCCAAACGCGGGAGGAGAATGGGACCCGAATCGAATGCGCACAGGACACACGGGGCCACGAACGGGCAGACGAGATGAAACAAATGGTAAAACCGATAAAAGCAGAGAAGGGCAGCGAAAAAGAAGCGTTGGGGACAAGCGGGTACACACCCCGGCCTAGTTATAAGCTGGCATTTGAAGCATGGGTAGGAAGATCAATTGACAATATAAACCGCCAACCGAGCCCAAACCGCAACAAAGCCGTCGGCGACCAAACCGCCTCCAGAAGAAAAATAACCATCTCTGCAAGGTAAAGTACCCAACAAAGACTTTAACGGAGGAAAAGGAGGGTACTTCGCACAAACGACTCCATCGCCGCGCCCTGTGACCACGTGACGACGACGCACCCCAAAGGACAACAAGAGCGAACCCCAAAAACCACAACCGGTTTAATCAACAGGTTTCGAATTGGTGTGCATAAATCCCTGACCCCTCGTCACTTAATCTAGTTAGGTATTGGAGGTGGACAAGGGTAGGGGGATTTTAATGTGTGTGTTCCCTCGATGTGCCGTGTGTTCCCCATTCCTAAATAAGTGTACTTTTATATGCCTGCAATTATCCTAGTAATTCTCAGTGTTGTGACTTTATTGTACCTTTAATAAAAATTAAGTTTTTCTTGCACCAAACCAGTTGTCTACTCTTTTTTCTGTATCGCCGCCTGTACCTAAGTCCGGTGTCTAGAACCCAGGGGTGTGGGAGCGATTCGAACCGCTCAGGGACAGTCAGGGGCAGAGCTGACTGGGCACACGCCAACCCCTACACCAATCTCTCTTCATATGTCATTCCTGCCATCCCAGGTATCAGTCTGGTGAATCTTTGTTGCACTCCCTCCATGGCAAGAACATCCTTTCTCAGATAAGGCGATCAAAACTGCACACAATACTCAAGGTGTGGTCTCACCAAGGGCCTGTACAACTGCAGCAAGGCATCCTTGTTCCTGTACTCGAATCCTCTCGCTATGAAGGCCAACATACCATTTACCTTCTTAACTGCCTGCTGCACCTGTATGCTTACCTTCAGTGAGTGGTGCACAAGGACACCCAGGTCTTGTTGCAGTTCCCATTTTCCCAATCTATTGCTGTTCAGATAATAATCTGTCTTCCTGTTTTTGCCACCAAAGTGGATAACCTCGCATTTATCCACATTATACTGCATCTGCCATGCATCTGCCCAATCACCCAACCTGTCCAAATCATACTGGAGTTTCTCTGCATCCTCCTCACAGCACACACGCCCACCCAGCTTTGTGTCGTCTGCAAACTTGGAGATATTACATCTAGTTCCCTTGTCTAGATCATTATTAGATCATGACTGATCTGTGACCTAACTCCATATACCTGCCTTTGGCCCATATCCCTTAATACCATTGCTTAACAAAAATATATGAATTCCAGATTTAAAATTAACAATTGATTTAGCATCAATTGCCATTTGTGGAAGAGAGCTCCAAACTTCTGCCAGCCTTTGTTTGTGGAAGTGTTTCCTAATTTCACTCTTGAAAGGTCTGGCTCTAATTTTTAGACTACTTTTAGAATATATCCTTCCTAAGGTGTGGTGCCCAGAACTGCTCACAGTACTCCAGGTGTGGTCTAACTAGGGCTTTGTGCAGCTGCAGCATAACTTCTACCCCTTTGTATTCTAGTTGAAATTCAGCGGGATGTTAGCGGTAGCGGGTAGTGCCCCGCTCCACTTCGCCGGCGCTGATGACCTCATCACCGAGCGCAGCACTCTGTTTGCAAACATCCCTTGGGCGCCCTGAACTATCGCCGGGTGATGGGACCAATAGGATCAGGGGGCGGGTTTGCAGCGGCGGTATTGGGTGGTGGCGCTACATAAAGGGCAGGTGTTGGGTGGCCATTTTTATTTTGGTTGACTGCCATCACCCGCCCACCTTTAACATTTCTATGCGGGGTGCCGGCCACGATCGCTCAGCCCAGCACACCTCTTGAGTGCCGGGCCATTTCCACAGTACCCCACTCCCCGGTGGCCTAGCAGGGCCCTGGTGCACGCAGCGCGAGGTCCCTCCCCTTTAATCAGGGAAGGAGGCCTGCAATGATGCAGCGCTATGTAGCCTGTGACAAGCTTCCAGTAACAGTAAAATTAAGTGCTGCTGCGACCTTGACTGTCACAGACAATGCACTTCTGGCTGTGCTGCAAGGTTTGAGTCTTTGTTCCATGAGGCCACAGATATCTGTAATGACCTCCTTGGTAAAGTGCAGCCTCCTCTTGCACTAGTCATGGGTCATGTGAATGTAGGAGTGGTGCTTTCTGAATACCCTGGGTGGAGCCCTCCTCACCCTTCTGTCCCTACTCTCCCTCTATCCTCCAGCAGCTGGTGCTGCTCTGCCTGGCCTCATCTCCTCCTCCAATTCATCATGCAGAGCAAGGAGGACCCCTAGCAAGAACTCCATGACCAAGCACTCCCTTTCTCCTGGTGACCTCTATAAGGTCTCCAATAAGATACAGTAGCACAGCACTCACTCTCTTTAGGTGAAGTCCTGAGAGAACATCCGGGTAAAAATGTTGATAGAGTGTTGGTGAAGTCTTGGCAAAGTGTCCCAGAAAGTCTCCCGATGTGTATCAAAATCTTCTTCAAACACAGTGTAGTCAGTCGATCTGCAGCGGCAAGTGAACAGTGAATGCAGAGCATGGCTTTAAGCAGCGCTCGCAATCCTCACCAATGACTTCTTTACTCCTGTTCAGCTAGTCACTGTTAGGAGAGGTCGTTAATTGCAGCGCTGGCACGCAAAATGACGCACAGCCTCTTTATTGAGCGCTAGCAGGCAACTTAATTGTCAACCAGCCCATTAATGATCCTCGAGGCGACCGTTCCTAGCACCCGCTTTAACTCCTTTACCAAGATGGCATCTTGCGCTAATGGTGGGAGATCCAGGTGCTGCAGCTCAAGACCCCATCATGACCACCTCGGAGGCTCTTTAGCACCTAAAGTACCCGGGGAAAATCGCTCCATTAAACGGTCTGCCCTTTCAAGTGGACGAAATAGATCTCATATCACTATTCAAAGAAGAGCAGGGGAGCTCTCCCCAGTGTCCTGGCCAATATGTATCCCTCATCCATCATCATTAAAAAAACCCAGATTATCTGATTATTATCACATTGCTGTTTGTGGGAGCTTGCTGTGCACAAATTGGCAGCCACGTTTCCTACAGTACAACAGTGACTACACTTCAAAAGTACTTCATTGGCCGTAAAGTGCTTTGGGAGGTCCTGAGGTTGTGAAAGGCACTATATAAATGCAAGTTCTTTCGTTTTACAAGCATGCAGCTCGATTTGGTAAAAGTGTATATTCAATCCACTTTTGGAGGGAAAGAAGGGCCTTGAATTTCCCCGGAGCTGTTCCCGCTCTGCCTCTCTAACATCTGCTGGAAATATGGAACCTACTGATGCACGTAAACGGGGTATCTGGCTAGATTGTGTTGGCAGCTCCAAGGGCATTTCTGGCTCAGAATGCCTATGGTGCCTATGACATATTACGATCCCTGGATCTTGCTAACATTTGCCCAGATAGTGGGCAGAAAATGGTGCAAGGCCGTAAGAAAGCGAGGTTTGCTAGCAGGAGCAGCCAGAGTCACTGAATCTAAGAAAACATCTAGGTTAACAAGACAAAAACGTGACAATGGTGTAGCAATAATGGATCTGGATTTTGCTGTTTTTTTTTGCAAGATCCCTAATTTACATCAACCAACTCAGTTATAAGAACTCATTTAGTTCTTGGATTACCCATAGGTATCAAGGACTGAACAGAAGACAGTTTGATGCACAGCTAATAATTACTTTCTTTCGTTGCTTCCAAGTTGTCAACCTAATCAACGTGACCAGAACAATAAATTGAGGATAAATCTTCCAGTCGACGTGCAATGTGGCGCCAGAGGCAATTGGAAGCTGGGAAGTGAGTGGAAATCACTCTGGCTGGATTCCGACCTGTTGTGCACTGCTTGTGATCTTCCAGCCAGCATTTGAAGCTGTGCTATAGAGCTCTTACATGAAACGTGCTTGAGCTTCACTTTAATGGGTTTGTCTTAGATAATGAAATGGAAATGAGCGTAGCCAGGACTTCCTCATTTTTTCACTGGTAACGGATGTTCACGCAGTTGCTCCATAAAGCACTCATTTTGTCCATGTACAATGTGTGATGGCATTCATGTTCTATGCTGACAAGAAGTCAGTGCTTGCAACCAGCTGTATGTTTACTTAAGAACATAAGAAATAGGAGCAGGAGTAGGCCATTCGGCCCCTTGAGCCTGCTCCGCCATTCAATGAGATCATGGCTGATCTTCTACCTCAACTACCTGCACTATCCCCATATCCCTTGATTCCCTTAATATCCAAAAATCTATCGCTGTCAGCCTTGAATATACTCAACGACTGAGCCTCCACAACCCTCTGGGGTAGAGAATTCCAAAGATTCACCACCCTCTGAGTGAAGAAATTTCTCCTCATCACTGTCCTAAATGGCTGGCCCCTTATTCTAAGACTGTGACCCCAAGTTCTAGACTCCCCAGCCAGGGGAAACATCCTCCCTGCATCTACTCTGTCAAGCCCTGTAAGAATTTTGTATGTTGGGAGTAAATATGAACAACAACAACAACTTATTTTATATAGCGCCTTTAACATAGTAAAACGTCCCAAGGCGCTTCACAGTATTATGAGACAAAAAATTTGAAGGTGAATTTGGGTTTGTGAGAGCTGAATTTTTTGTTGTTTGCCTTGTGGCAGCTGATGTGCTGATGAGGGCTTGGTCCCAGATTTTTGGCAGCAAAATTTTTCATTCTACAATTAAAAATCCGGATATGGAAATTCTATTGCTGTGTTATTTACAGGAGGAAAGGGAGAATGATAGGAGTGACTTGAGGCTGCTTTGCCTGCGCCAGCTGTGGACTCCTCGCATCCACTCTTACCCACACAGGCCTGCTAACAGACCCGGCACAACCATCTGGGAATGTCCAAAGGCAAGGGTTCGGCTTAACCAAGGAGGCGGTCTGCTCAAATCTGAGCTGCAGAGCATCGCCAGAGGCCCGAGGAGCGGCTACATAAGAAGAGGTGAGTCTCAAACAGACAGAAAAAAATTAAATAAAAGGAAAATCAAAAATGAGGTCACAATACAGGGAGGAGCAGTGGGGTAAGTTAGTGTAAATACTTAGTTAATTGTTTTTAGTGGTTGGTTAGTACTTTTAGTGTTAGTGAAACAGTTAAATAGCCTTCAAGCTTAAAAAAAGCACAGTTTAAAATAACTGTTATCTTACATGGCAGGACAGCTGAGACCCATCACCTGCACATCCTGCGCCATGTGGGAACTCCAGAACACTCTGTGCGTCCTAGAAAAACACACATGCAGGATGTGCCGCCAAGAGCTCGAGCTTAGAGCTTCAGAGCTTGAGGGGCTGGCATCACGACAGTGCATACAGGAAGCTGAGAGTTTCCTGGATAGCACGTTTCAGGAGGTGGTCACCCCGCAGCACCCCCGAGGGAGTGGGTGACCACCAGGCAGACTAGGAGGAGCAGGCAGGCAGTGCTGGAATCCCCTGGGAGTGTGGCATTTACAAACCGGAATTCAGTGTTGAATACCAGTGAGGGTGATGACATCGTGGGGAGAGCAGTCAGAAGCAAATCCATGGCACTGTGGGAGACTCAGCTACACAGGGGTGCACCAGAACATGTAGAAATGTAGCTGTTATATCCTATATTCGATAGTCAGGGGGGATAGACAGATGTTTCTGCAACTGCAGACATGAGTCCCGAATGGTGTGGTGCCTCCCTGGTGCCAGGGTAAAGAATATCACTGAATGGGTGCAGAACATTCTGTGAGGAGCAGGGGAACAGCCCGATGTCATGGTCCATGTTGGAACCAATGACATAGGTTGGAAAAAGATTGAGGTTCCACAGGCAGAGTTTCAAGAGCTAAGAAAAAGATTAAAGAACAAGACCTCAAAGGTGGTAAAATCTCTGGATTACTCCCAGTGCCATGAGTGAGTGAGTACAGAAAGAGGAAGGTAGTGCAGGTGAATGCATGGCTGGAGAGATGATACAGGAGGGAGGGCTTCAGATTGCTGGGGCTTTGGGACCAGATCTGAGACAGGAGGGACTTGTACAAGCCGGATGGGTTGCACCTGTACAGGCTAGGACCAATGTCCTCATGGAATGTTTAACTAATGCTGTGGGCGAGGGTTTAAACCAATTTGGCAGGGGGAGGGACGCAGCAGCAGAGAGGCGAGACAAGGTGCAAAGAAAGCAAAAGGGACAAACAGCAACAGAACAAAGAATCGGGCAGAAAGAACCGGAATTAGATGGAGGTGAAAAGCAAAGTCGACTAGCATAATGTTGGAATATATGTGTGTTAATGCGAGGAGGGTTAAAATAAGGTTGTTGAATTACAGTGCAAGTTGCCACATGGGGTTATGATATAGTGGCTCTAATGAAGACCTGGTTTAAACATGGGCAGGAATGGGAACTAAACATTCCTGGATACAACGCATTCAGGAGGAATAGGGAAGGAAATAGACAGGCGGGGTGGCAGTATTGATCAAGGATAATATTACAGTTCTACAGAGGAACGATATACTAGAGGGTTTAAAGACTGAATCTATTTGGTTAGCATTAAGGAACAGGAAAGGAGCTGTTACATTGCTGGGTGTTTACTATAGACCCCCAAATAGTGAAAAGGAGATAGAGGAGTGAATTTGTAGGCAAATTCCAGAAAAATGTAAAAATAATAGAGCAGTAATAGTAGGGGACTTCAATTACCCTAATATAGATTGGGGGGGGGGAACAGAGTAAAGGGCAAGGAGGGTGAAGAATTCCTAAAATGTGTACAGGGGAACTTCCGTAATCAGTATGTTTCTAGCCCAACGAGGAAGGAACCAGTGCTGGATCTAGTTCTGGGAATGAAGCAGGGAAAAGTGGAATGTGTTTCAGTGGGAGAGCATCTGGGTAATAGTGATCGTAATATAATTAGGCTAAATTAGATATGGAAAAGGGCCAAGAAAAATCAAAGGTGAAAGATTAATTAGCGATCTTGTTGTACGAGGCCCCTTGGGATGGAGCGATCTTAATATGATAGAATTCTTCATTAAGATGGAGAGTGAAGTAGTTGACTCAGAGACTAGGGTCCTGAATTTAAATAAAGGAAACTACAATGGTATGAGGCGTGAGTTGGGTAGGATTGATTGGGAAATGTCACTCAAAGGGTTGACGGCGGATAGGCAATGGCAAACATTCAAAGACTGCATGGATGAACTACAGAATTTGTTCATCCTAGTTTGGCATAAAAATAAAACAAAAAAGGTGACTCAGCCGTGGCTAACAAGGGAAATTAGGGAAAGCATAAGATCCAAGGAGTGGACATATAAATTGGCCAGAAAAAGCAGTAAACCTGAGGATTGGGAGCAGTTTAGGATTCAACAAAGGAGGACAAAGGGATTAATTAAGAAGGGGAAAATAGAGTATGAGAGTAAGCTTGCATGGAACATAAAAACTGACTGTAAAAGCTTTTATAGATATGCGAAGAGAAAAAGATTGGTGAAGTCAAGTATAGGTCCCTTGCAGTCAGAATCAGGGGAATTTATAATGGGGAACAAAGAAATGGCAGACCAATTAAATACATATTTTGGTTCTGTCTTCACAAAGGAGGACACAAATAACCTCCCAGAGATGTCGGGGAACATAGGGTCTGATGAAAGGGTGGAACTGAAAGAAATCAGTATTTGTAGGGAAATGGTGTTAGGGAAATTGAAGGGATTGAAGGCCGATAAATCCCCAGGGCCTGATAATCTACATCCTAGGGCACTTAAGGAAGTGGCCCTAGAAATAGTAGATGCATTGCTGATCATCTTCCAACATTCGATGGAATCTGGAACAGTACCCATGGATTGGAGGGTAGCTAATGTTACCCCACTATTCAAAAAAGGTGGTAGAGAGAAAATGGGGAATTACAGACCGGTAAGCCTGACATCGGTAGTGGGGAAAATGCTAAAGTCCATTATAAAAGATGTAATAGCAGAGCACTTGGAAAACAGTGACAGGATCGGACAAAGTCAACACAGATTTACAAAAGGTAAATCGTGCTTGACTAATCTACTGGAACTTTTTGAGGATGTAACTGGTAAAATAGATAAGGGAGAACCAGTGGATGTGGTGTTTTTAGACTTTCAAAAGGCTTTCGATAAGGTCCCGAATAAGAGATTAGCGTGTAAAGTTAAGGCAAATGGGATTGGGGGCAAGGTATTGACTTGGATAGAGAACTGGTTGGCAGACAGAAAGCAAAGAGTTGGAATAAATGGGTCTTTTTCCGAGTGGCAGGCAGTGACTAGTGGGGTACCGCAGGGATCGGTCCTTGGATCCCAGCTATTCACAATATATATTAATGATCTAGGCAAGGGAACTAGATGTAAAATCTCCAAGTTTGCAGACGACACAACGCTGGGTGGGCGTGTGTGCTGTGAGGAGAATGCAGAGAAACTCCAGGATGATTTGGACAGGTTGGGTGATTGGGCAGAAGAATAGCAGATGCAATATAACGTGGATAAATGCGAGGTTATCCACTTTGGTGTCAAAAACAGGATGGCAGACTATTATCTGAATGGCAATAGATTGGGAGAAGGGGAAGTGCAACAAGACCTGGGTGTCCTTGTGCACCAGTTGCTGAAGGTAAGCATGCAGGTGCAGCAGGCGGTTAAGAAGGTAAATGGTATGTTGGCCTTCGTAGCGAGAGGGTTTGAGTACAGGACCAAGGATGTCTTGCTACAGTTGTACAGGGCCTTGGTGAGACCACATCTTGAGTATTGTGTGCAGTTTTGGCCGCCTTATCTGAGGAACGATGTTCTTGCCATGGAGGGAGTTCAGCGAAGATTCACCAGGCTGCTACCTGGGATGGCAGGAATAACATATGAGGAGAGATTGGGTCGATTGGGCTTATACTCGCTGGAGTTTAGAAGAGTGAGACGGGATCTCATTGAAACTCATAGACTTCTGACATGACTGGACAGACGAGATGGAGGAAGGATGTTCCCGATGGTCAGTGAGTCCAGAACCAGGGGTCACAGTCTAAGGATAAGGGGTAAGCCATTAGGACAGAAATGAGGAGGAATGTCTTCACCCTGAGAGTGGTGAACCTGTGGAATTCTCTACCACAGAAGGCAGTAGAGGCCAATTCATTAAATATATTCAAGAAGAAGTTGGATACATTTTTTAAGGCTAAAGGGATCAAGAGATATGGGGAAAAAGCAGGAACAGGGTACTGAATTTGGATGATCAGCCATGATCTCATTGAATGGCAGAGCAGGCTCAAGGGGTCGAATGGCCTACTCCTGCTCCTATCTTCTATGTTTAAAATACCCAACTGGAAGAGAGCCAATTTCAGTGATCTGAGAAGGGATCTGGCACAGGTGGACTGGAACCAAAGATTGGCCAGGAAGACAGTAAATGAGCAATGGCAGGCCTTCAAGGAGGAGTTAGTTTGAGTACAAACCAAGCATATTCCCATAAGAAGGAAAGATGTGTATCCAAAGCTAGAGCTCTCTGGATGACAAAGGAAATAGAGGTTAAAGTAAAACAGAAAAGGCTTGTGTCAAATGTGAGGTACAGAATACAGTAGAAAGTCAGGCAGAATACAGAGAGTGCAGGGGGGAAATTGAAAAAGGATACAAGAAGGACAAAGAGAGAGATCAGATTAGCGAGTAACATAAAATGGAACCCAAAATCTTTTATAAACATAAATAAAGTAAAAGGATAGTCAAAGGAATGGTGAGGCCGATTAAAGACAAAAAAGGAAATCTTCTTGTGGAGGTTGAGGGCATGACTGAGGTAATGAATGAATACTTTGCATCTGTCTTCACAAAAGAAGAAGGTGAAGTTAATGTTGCAGTAGAGCAGGGGGAGCAGAGATATTGGATAGGATAAAAATAGATAGAAAGGAGGTGCTAAATAGGTTGACATCACTCAAAGTTAACAAGTCCCCAGTCCAGATGGGACGTATCCTTGGCTACTGAGGATAGCAGAAGCTCTGACGACAATCTTTCAATCCTCCTTGGATACTGGAGTGGTGCCAGAGACCTGGAGGATTGCTAATGTTACATCACTGTTCAAAGCAGAGGAGAAGGAGAAACCTGGTAATTACAGGTCAATCAGTCTAACATCAGTGTTAGGAAAACTACTAGAGACCATTGTCAAGGACAAAATTAATTCTCACTTGGAAAAGCATGGGTTATTAAGGGAGAGCTAGCATGGATTTGTTAAAGGCAAATCCTGTCTGACTAACCTGATTGAATTCTTTGATGAAGTAACAGAGATGGTTGATGAAGGTAGTGCAGTAAATCTTGTATATATGGACTTTCAAAAAGCATTTGATAAAGTAACTCATAACAGACTTATTCTTAAATAGAAACACATGGTATTAATAACCTGGGTATAAAATTGGCTAAGGGATAAGAGGCAGAGAGTAATAGTGAATGGATGTTTTTCTGACTGAAGAGAAGTATGCAGTGGGGTTCCCCAGGGGTCGGTATTAGGATCATTGCTTTTCTTGTTATATATGAATGACCTGGACTTGGGTATAGGGAATACAATTTCAAAATTTGTGAATGATACAAAACTTGGCAATGTAGTAAACAGTGAACAATAGTAACAGACTTCAGGAGGACATAGACAGACTGGTGAAATGTGCAGAGACATGGCAGATGAAATTTCATACAGAGAAGTGTGAAGTGATGCACTTTATGAGAAACAACATGGAGAGGCAGTATAATCTAAATGGGACTATTTTGAGGAGGTGCAAGAGCAGAGGGACCTAGGGGTACATATTCACAAATCCTTGAAGATTGCAAAGCAAGTTGATCAGGCAATTAAGAAAGTGTATGGGATACAAGGCTTTGTAAATAGAGGCATTGAATACAAAAACAATTAAGTCTTCACAAATCACAAGTTAGGCCTCAGCTGGAGTATTGTGCACAATCCTGGGCAACATCGTTTAGGAAGGATTTTAAGGCCCTGGAGAGGGTACTGAGGAGGATTACCAAGATGATACCAGGGATGAGGAACTTCAGTTATAGGGAGAGATTGGAGAAGCTGGAATTGTTCTCCTTAGAGCAGAGAAGGTTAAGGGGAGACCTAATGGAGGTATTCAAAATTATGAGGCATTTTGATAGAGCAAGTAGGGAGAAACTATTTCCTCTGGCTAGTGCGTCGGTAACCGAAGGTCATAGATTTAAAATAATTGGCAAAGAACTAGAGGGAAATGTGTAGGGGGGCATCTTTTAACTGGTTTAAGGTAATTTACCTGGTCTTGCAGCCTTTGCCTGCACTCTGGCCAATTCCAATCTTTTACCTGGTTTACGGTAATTCACCTGGTCAGGCAGCCTGCTGCTACACTGTAAACCAATTTCCAATAAACCAATTTTCAAACAGTGGTTTCGAATCGCTACCCCACCTTCCAGTTCTGACTGAAGGACTTAAAATTAATATTAAAATGGACACGTGGTTTGGATGAGAGAAAAAATCAAGTTTTATTAACTAAATGAACTACAATCAAATTATAAACTATACCACACGAGCACAGTAATTACAGTAAAATTGCTTAAATGGGGGAATGCAGATGGTAAAAATGAGGGATTAAATGGCTACAATGTTAATTAAACAATCTTAGCAATTTCGCTTAAATCACCACCCTCTGATCCCTAACTAGGTTGCCTTGCTGAGGAGTCAGAAACTCTGCGCACATGTGGCCCAGCGAAGTGAGAGAGAGAGAGAGAGAGAGAGAAGCTCACTTGTGGTCCCAGGAAGTAAAGAGAGCGATAGCTTCTCAGGAGCTATCTGAACCTGGTGAGCCCCCCTGCTGTTTGCCTGACTGGAAAATTCGCGCCCACACTCAAACTTGGATCCCAGATCCGGCCACCCACTCATCCTTCCCAGCCACACTTACCCTCTTTGCCCGTGGGCCCCCGGGTGAGTTCCTCCCTCCCCCGACCGCACTCACGTGACTCTTGTGTCTCCCCCTCCTCTATACAATCTTACCCGGGCCATCACCACCCACCCCCGGGAAACGCGTCCCTATCTAACATGGCGCCCGCGCTTCCCCACCATGACTCTTCAGCAGCGAGGTCTCCCGCAAGTGAACCTCGATCAGGATAGTGCTGGGTTGGGGGCCGTGCCCCACCCAGCTGGGGCCATCTCTTCTGCGTAGGAGGAGTAGGCAAGTTCCTCCGGACCCTGTCCAGTTTCTCCCGAAGGTCGCTGCGGGGTTTCCCTCTGGATTCGTCCAATGGCGATGTGATCCCCAACATCCTGTATCCATATCTTCATTCGATGCCCAGCTCGGGCTGGGCGAACAGGGCTGCTTCTTTGTCCAATCTCCTGCAAAGACTTAAAAGGACATGCAGCCAGGTGTCACTGACCTGCTGCCTTAGGTGGAGACATGGTCGGGTCCCTCGACCTCGGACCAAAATACAAACATTTGGCACACAAGTAAACTTAAACTTACACTTAAACTCAAAACACTTGAAACATTCTAAACTTAAAATACAAACCTATAAGCACACTATATACACATATAGCTATATAATACAAATGCTGCCCGTCTCCGGATGGCCAGGCTAATCTCTGGCACGGTCGCAGATTGCTGCTGGCTGCAGCGAAGCTGGACTGCCTCCTGTCTCTGGACCCCGCAGCTTATGGCTGCTGGTTGGGGACCTCTGTTCTTTGGCTTCCCCCTGGTTTGGGAGCCTGCCTTACTCCACTGAAAAGTGGGTGACCATCTTGTCTTGGGCTTGTGGACCTGCTGAGACCTTCTGAGCGGCGTCTCTGTGGGGGAAACTTTGGCTGACAGACCCTGAGCCAGTGTCGCAGCCCTAGCTGGCAGGGAGCCTTCTCCCCCTGGTGCCAACAGCCTGCACTGCATAAGGTACCTGGCAGCCTGCCGGTACTCCGGGTTTGCCTCCTTTTCCCTGCCCACTCCTGTGCTGGGGGCAGGTATTCCCTCGCCACCTGCTGCTGGTGGCTGCAAATCTTCCTCTCCAGGTCCACAACCTGGTGCCAGCTCCCCCCCCCTGTGTCCCCTGTAAGAGGAATTACTATCCCTGCCTCCCCAGGGTCCCACATCATGGGGGAACCATTCTAAAGGCTGGCTGAGAAGCTGGTCCCTTTAAACAGGCAACTGCGCCTGCGCGAATCTCCTCCCCTGAGTCCCTTGGCAGAGGCTGTGAAGCCTCTGTATTCAAGCAAGCAGATGCGCCTGTGTGAAAAAGCTGAGGAAGAGCCGCTGTGGTCCCGCCGGCAACTGCGCCTGCGTAAACCTCCTTTTCTGAGTTCTCCGGCAGAGGCTGTGAAGCCTCTGGATTCAAACAGGCAATTGCGCCTGCACGGGGGCTGAGGATTCCTATTCTCAGGCTCACTCCCAGCTGCCTGGTTGGGGTTGACTTTAAACCCCTCTGAGAGTGTGTGTGTGTGTGAGAGAGTGTGTGTGTGTGAGAGTGTGTGTGTGAGAGAGTGTGTGTGTGAGAGAGTGTGTGTGTGAGAGAGTGTGAGTGAGAGTGTGTGTGTGAGAGAGTGTGTGTGTGAGAGAGTGTGTGTGAGAGTGTGTGTGAGAGAGAGTGTGTGTGTGAGAGAGTGTGTGTGAGAGTGTGTGTGTGAGAGAGAGTGTGAGTGAGAGTGTGTGAGAGAGAGTGTGTGTGAGAGTGTGTGTGTGAGAGAGAGTGTGAGTGAGAGTGTGTGTGTGAGAGTGTGTGAGAGAGTGTGTGTGTGAGAGAGAGTGTGTGTGTGTGAGAGTGTGTGAGAGAGTGTGTGTGTGTGAGAGAGTGTGTGTGAGAGAGAGTGTGTGAGAGAGTGTGTGTGAGAGTGTGTGTGTGTGAGAGAGTGTGTGTGTGAGAGAGTGTGTGTGAGAGAGTGTGAGAGAGAGTGTGTGTGAGAGAGAGTGTGAGTGAGAGTGTGTGTGTGTGAGAGAGTGTGTGTGTGTGAGAGTGTGTGTGTGTGAGAGAGTGTGTGTGTGTGTGAGAGTGTGTGAGAGAGTGGTTGTGGGGAGGCACTGGTGGGTGAGGGGGCTGCAGCACCACTGATGGCTGCCCGCTTTCCCTGATTGGCCCTCATGAGAGATTTTAACATCTCCAGGACAGGCTCGATTGTGTCTGTCTCTGCCTTCTGAGTTGTGGCTGCGGGGTTCCTGGCTGTATCATCTCTCCCAAGCCTTTTACAATTCCTGCGCCAGTGGCCCTCCTCCCTGCACTTGTAACAAGTGACCTTGTTCTGGGAGGGATGGCTCCCCTCCTGGTGCTACTCTTTCTGATATGGAGCCCCAAGTTTATCGAATTCCCTATCCAGCACCGTTCTGGGTGCTGCCTGTGGGATGGTTTTACTTGGGCTGCAAGTAAAGTCCGGCTGACCTGCCTTCAGGCTGATCAGGCAAATCATTCCCCTTGCTAACTTTAAAGCCCCGTTAAGGCTTTCTATCTCTGCCCTACAGGGGCCATGATCTGCTGCACTAAACCTTTGGGCGCAGGCCAGCTTATAGGCTGCCTTTACTCCCCTAAACCTTTCCTCCTGCTCTTTTACTTCTGAGATGAGGCGGGCATTCTCTTCCCGCAATCTCATCTCACTTTCCCTGGTCTCAGTGACTTCCTGCACCAGGCGCTCTATAAATGCCTGGCATTTCTCAAACTTGGACTCCTGATTCTTGGCCTCTTTAAACTCCTCCTGCTCCCCCATCTCACCCTTCCTAGCCCAGCCACCTATACCCCGATAGGTCAGCCTACACACTGCCACTAAAATTCGCAGGGCTACCCACATACAGAAAACTAGAGAAACAAGAGCTGGTACTTTCTCCAGATCCAAACCACTCAACAAACCATAAGCGGCCTCCAGTCCTGCCACAGTCGCCATTTTGTAGGGGGCATCTTTTAACTGGTTTAAGGTAATTTACCTGGTCTTGCAGCCTGCTGCCACACTGTAAACCAATTTCCAATAAACCAATTTTCAAACAGCGGTTTTGAATCGCTACCCCACCTTCCAGTTCTGACTGAAGGACTTATAATTAATGATATTAAAACAGACACGTGGTTTGGATGAGAGAAAAAATCAAGTTTTATTAACTAAATGAACTACAATCAAATTATAAACTATACCACACGAACACAGTAATTACAGTAAAATTGCTTAAATGGGGGAATGCAGACGGTAAAAATGAGGGGTTAAATGGCTACAATGTTAATTAAACAATCTTAGCAATTTCCCTTAAATCACCACCCCCTGATCCCTAACTAGGTTGCCTTGCTGAGGAGTCAGAAACTCTGCGCACATGTGGCCCAGCGAAGTGAGAGAGAGAGAGAGAGAGAAGCTCACCTGTGGTCCCAGGAAGTAAAGAGAGCAATAGCTTCTCAGGAGCTATCTTATATACCTGGTGAGCCCCCCTGCTGTTTGCCTGACTGGAAAATTCACGCCCAAAAAATTCCAATGCACAAGAGAAAAGCTGTGATTGGCTAACTCAAGGTGGTTGGAATGGGTTAGTTTGTCTGCACTGTGGGGCCAAAATGTTCCCGCCCACATCTGGAGCTCACCTAGGCTAAAACAAAAGGGAATCCAACTGCCCTTTGTTTAATAAATGGGTGATTCAAACATCATTCTTTCCCAAACTATGCATATGAAAAGTCCTGTCCACAGTTTCGGTGTCTCCATTGTGTGTCTGAGTAGTTATTGAATGTCTGAATGGCTGTGTAAACGTAGCCGATTGTTTTGCAGTTTCTACTCTCAAGTGGGTAATCTCTTAAGTAAATAAGCAACTTCAAGTGCTTCGAAGGGAACCTCCATTTGATTGGCAGGCCTTTGACTGCCACGGTAGGTCCTCCCACTTTATACACACAGACCTCTCGAGCTGTTCTGTCCTTTTGCCATGCTTTGTGACGGCCATGTTAAAACCTTTTGTGATTTACCAGGCTCCAGGGAACGACTTTATTAAGATGTACTGTCTCAATGTGTGCGAATATTTCCACGAATTCCTCGATTCCATTGTTGTCCACGCCATTTTCAGACCCCTCTGCAATTTGCACAGTTCAAAACTCAAAGGGTACCATTTTAATCTTAAAGTCCTGATGTTGAGACAATTCAGGTCACGCAATTCTTCGTCCGCGATGTGGACCAATATTTTTCAGGGAAATAACTATTCCAACATGCAGCCCTCACACTCTGATGCTTTGAACACAACTGACAACACACAGGGAGGGCCCTTGGTCTTGCAACCTCACTCCATCTTTGTCTCCTTCTAAGTATCTATGCTATGCAATCTCTACACTCACTCCTTCATTCTCACTCAACCTCCACTTGTCTCCCTCATTGCAGGAAAAGTGAGCTCACAACAAAAGAGAGCAAGCCAGGGCAGGAGGAGGGACAGCCTCAATAGCCCACCTGACCCCCTGGGAGGAGGCCGTCCTGGAAATTATTGGAATAGAGGATGATTCGCGCATGGGGGACGGACAGACAGGTGCAACACAGCAAGCTGGTGACAGAAAAGTTTCCCATCTCTCTCTTTGACATTGCATGAGTCACTGATAATGATTGTCAAGCTGTGACAGATGGATTTATGAGCATCTGCAAAAAGCTATGTGCATGTAGCCTTGGCATCACATCTGTAACTCTTTCCTTTACTCCCCCACAGGACCATCACAAGCATCCGTCCCCCCTAGCCAGGAAGAAGAGGCTGAGCAGCCAGATCCTCAGAGGAAGCTGCAACCTCTGAGGGCGCAGCGTCAGCAGAATTCTGCACACCCAGCACCAGCGCAGACACTCACACCTCGGTGGGATCTTCGGGACATAGAGTAGTGCTGTCACCTGGTGTATCACAGCTCACAAGTGAGCATCAGCAGATTGTGGAGACAGGGACAGCCGTGGAGAGTCCTAGTTGGAGGGCGCAGGACTCTGCCAGCTCGGCTCAGCAGCATGTTGACCCTCTGCCTCTGTGTCCATCCATGAGATCAGAGGTGATGGAACTCCAGGCACAGATGCAGGAGTCTCTGGCAGGTTTTGTCTCTAGGGTCACTGTAAGTGTGGAGTGAATGGAGGAGTCCATAGCGAACATGAGAAGAGCCTTTGTGGAGTCATTGGCGCATGAATACATCAACATGGAAAGGATGGCTACCTCCGTGTTAAGGCTGGCTACCATGCAGGAGAGGATGGCTACGGTAGAGGAGAGGAGAGCTACGACCATGGAGGAGCTTATACGCCAGGGTATGGAAAACATGGTCATTGTTCAGAATAGAATGACATCTCTTGAGCAGCGATGGGCATCTATTGAACAGAGAAACCAAACCTTCATGGAAGTCCTTCTGAGTAGAACTGCCATTGCAGATACGGGTCCCCATGGCCCCCCTGATGTGCTGCAAGGTGCTCTCCAGCCACTTGCAGGCACTGACCCATGAGAGGGAGGTTGGTGGCAGACCTCAAGGAAGTGGGGGCTCCTCTCCAAGCACTCACACTTTCATGCTACTGCAGAGCCCCACCGGAGTCCACACCCAAGTGAGATAGACGTCTCAACCCCTGCACAGCCGCAGGAGCAGCAGACCGTTGACGAGCCCTCACAGGCTTGCAACCCCAGAGGACACCCGCCAAAGGTGTCGAGAGAGGAGCAGCAGGAAAGTGAGCAAGGGGCCTCCACATCTGCTGAAACCACAGGGAAAGCACTACGTAGGAGCATGCGTAAGAGGAAAATTCTGCACAAGTAGTCACAAGGGTAGCCACTTGGGTGAAATGTTGTGTTTACTGTAAAGATGCCATCAGTTGGTTCTTATACATAAAAATTCTGATGGCAACTGTTGCAGTTGTGGTGAGTGTCATTTCGCGAATGGGACTTTCACATTGAGGGCTTAGGATTACTTGCAGTTGTCAGTATGCTGGACAAATAGCTAGGAATCCGCAGGGTCTTGGCCATTGTCGATGCTCAGGCAAGAAGCTGCGAAGCAAAAGTGTTTGATTGACTAGGCTAAGCAAATCTGGCCAGGATGAGTGCGTTCCTTGCATCCCGGGCAGCAATGTTCTCGCCTAATGCTGCCGCTGGTTGATGGGCCTCTGCAGGATCTTCGTTTTTGCCCTCCTCCTCCGAGGAGGAGGATATGTGAGGAGCCACTTGGTCCTCAGGAACCTGCAAGCCATGACGCTGTGCCATGTTGTGAAGTACACAGCAAACCATGATGATTCTGGAGACCCTGGCTGCTAAGTACTGTAGGGCTCCACCTGATCTATCCAGGCATCTGAAGCGCATTTTCAGCAAACCGATGGTTTGCTCGATAATGGATCTGGTGGAAATGTGGCTGGAGTTGCAGCGCTCCTCAGCTTCGTTGGCTGGTCTCCTCAACGGCGTCATTAGCCACGTCCTCAGGGGATAGCCCTTGTCTCCAAGTAGCCATCCGTTAAGTTGGTCTGGCGGACTGAATAGTGGAGGCACACTAGACTGGTGCAGTATGAAGGAGTCATGGCAGCTGCCAGGGTACATGGCACAAACATGCAAAATTTCTTTCTTGTGGTCGCACACCAGCTGAACGTTGAGGAGTGGAAGCCCTTGCGGTTGACAAAAACACCTGGATTGCGATGGGGTGCCCTAAGGGCCACATGTGTGCAGTCAACGACACCCTGCACCCTTGGAAAGCCTGCCAGATGAGCTAATCCAACCGCTCGCGCCATGACACTTGCTCGATCCTTGGTGAAATGGATGTGATTGTGCACGAGGGCAAAGAGGGCATCGGTTACCTGCGTGATGCAAGTGTGTGCGGCCGCCTGGGAGATGCCGCTGATGTCTGCTGCTGATCCCTGGAATGAGCCTGAGGCAAAAAAGTTGAGTGCGGTGGTGACTTTGACGGCCACTGGAAATGCTTGTCCACCTGGTCCTCTGGGCAGCAGGTCTTGCTGTAGCATTGCGTAGATGTCAGTCACTACCTCTCGTGAAAGTCGGAGCCGCCTTTGGCACTGCTGCTCAGACATGTTAGGGTGGCTGACCCTGCATCTGTAGACCCTGTTTGGGGGGTATCTCCTGCGCCGACGGGCTTCCAGGCGCTGGCCCCTTCTGGCCTGTGCAGCTTCAGGTGGGTGAGCAGCAGCCTGGCGCTCCTGCTGCTGCTGCTGTTGTTGTTCCTGGTTCTGCTGGCGCCGCGGCTGGTGCTCGAGCTCCTCTAATGCCCAGATGGGAAGGAAATAAATGGCTTCCATGCTTTTGATATATGCCTCCGTTGAGGAAGCGCTGAGTGAAGGTGGCGAGAGGGGTTGCACAGGAGGTCACAATGGAGATGGGTGTGAGGCACCAACCTTCCACAGGTGTGGTTAAGCCTGGTAAAAGTTGCCCCAGACCTGAGACCATGAAGTCCTGCCACCTGCAAATCATGGCTGATCAAATCTCTTATTTAATGGATGATCTGCAGTTGAAAGTCACCAATGCAGTGGTGCTCCCGCCAGGTTTCACATTCATGATTCCCAGCAGGCTTGTTTTACGTGGGAAAAGGGTTAAAGTTGCAAGAGCCAGTTAAAATAGGATTATAGAGGCCATTTAGTGGTAATTAAGGGCTTTAAAGACCAGTCCTGCCTGTTGGATGCGGGACGGAGTCGGGACCATCAGACACGCCTGAGTTAAAATTGCTCGGATTCGGGAACCAGGCGGGGGGGTCCCGCCCGCCATTTTTTGCAATTTTAACCCCCTGCCCGCCTCAAAGCCCAATGAAAATCGAGGCCTTATACGAGTCAGCCATGGCTGACATTGCAACACTGATAGTTAAACAACAGGTCTAACGCTCCCACATTTGTGGCATTTAACATTTGCAATGCGGCAGTTCTTTGATGCTGTGCGGCCATCATCTACATCTGTTGCTGGACCTATTGCAATGCTCTTTTTGCCAGCCTAGATTGCCGTGCTCAAGTCTCATGGAACGGGACTTGAACCCACAACCTCCTGCCTCAGAGGCGAGGATGCTACCCACTTTTTAAAAAAATATTATACTTTATTGAACATTAATAACATTTACAACATCGTGATCATTACATTGTATGATACAAATCAATTCCACCGTTCTGCACAGCCATTCCGCCACCACATTTTAACATCAAAACCTGAAGTTTAATTTGTCACCTGCAACATATATTAATCGATTGTACTTTAAAAATTGGTTGTAAAATACTGTCCTTAAATTCCTTTCTGAATAAAACATCCACAGAGCCTTATAATGATCTTTTAGCTTATATTTAAAATACTCTTTTAGATTGATTCTCCTCCCCTTAAAAAACAGAGCATTCCTTCTTTGCACAATCACGAATCTAGCCAAACTGAACATTAAATTAATTGCCGCTCCGCTAGACTCGGGCAGACTCTCCTGCAATCCCCATCTCAAAATTGAGTCCCACGGGATTCCCATTCTCGCTCTTCGGTCGCCACCCAGCAAAAAAGCTTCACACAACTGTCGAACATTGTACTTAAAGTCATTTAACTGCAGACATAACACCAGTAAATGGGACAGAGTCTCATCCCGTGTCCCACACATTGGGCAAGTTGCCGCCCCCACTCGTCCAATCTTGCACAAGACCGTCATGGTAAAAATCTGGTTATGAGCCAATTTGAAATCCAGTTCAATCCATTCTGGGCATTTAAAATTCGCCCACACTCCCTTCCAAATCCTGTGGAAGTCCAGCTGTGGGTATATACTCTGCCAAAACTCCTGACCAGCAGGTGTCTTGAATCTCCATTCTCTGAATACTTCATAGAAATCTCGAGTATTACAGTTGTCAAATTGGACCAACTCTCCCTCTTTCTCCAGTACAAAGCTTGGAAAAGCAGGACGCATTTTACTTCCTTTGGAGATTTCCGCATTTATTTCTTCCATCCAATCCTGTGGCATTGCCCTCACAATCTTCACATACATGATTCCTATTGCTTTTCCTTCTACCTCCTGATCCTCTTCCCACACCATGTCCCTCACTATCGCTTCCGGCAACCAACCTGGAATTACCTCGTATAACACATCTTTCACAGATATAATCCCAGCTTTTATAAAAGCTTGATTAAATAAAACCTCTCTTTCGATGTTGACCCACCTGTTCAAAAATAAGGGCTGTTCTAAAAATTCCTCAGCCCCCTTAGGCATAAACTGCACACCCTTTAAAAATTGGGCCCAAGTCTCTACAACCCCCTTATAAAACCTAGGGAGAAGTTTAATCAATTTCAAAAACATATTATTGTATTCCATATACAATATCCCCTGCCCTCCTATCCCACTTCATTTAAAAAAATGCTCAAAACAACTCTTCCAAAAACTTGTATTTGACTTCTGAAGAAATCTCTTCACCCATTTGATTCTAAAGGATTTCTTCTTCAAATCAATATCTGGAAAATTGAGTCCTCCCTGGTTTCTCCGTCCAATGATGGTATTGTATGCCACCAAGGCTGGTTTCCCTTCCCATAAAAACCTCACACAAGCCTCTCGGATGGACTTTTCCGCCCACTCAGGAATATTCTCCACCGTCAATAAGTACCATAGCTTAGATAGCAGGAGAGCAGACACCACTGTCGCTCTTCCTTGCACTTTCAACCACCTTCTTTCCCATCTTCCCAAAATCTTTTAAATTTTCATCACCTTCGGTTCCCAATTTAATCGATCCACTTCATCCCTGTCTTTCTTGCACCCCATTTGCACCCCCAGAACTTCTAAAACCTCCACCACCTTAAAGGGACATTCCCCCAACCGTTCCCCCCTACCCGTCCCTGCAACCAGGCATTGGGACTTGCTAAAATTCACTCTGGCTCCTGAAGCTCTATAATATTCTTCCACTACATCCATAGCTTTCTGCACTGACTCCCCATTTCTCAATGTTAAGGTTGTGTCATCTGCATATTGGTGTATCACCGACACCAGCCCAGAACTGGGGACCACAATCCCAACTACACCTTGTTTCTTTCTCATCATGTAACGTAATGGTTCTGCTACCAATGTGTACAACAATGGGGACAGGGGACAACCCTGTCTCACTGATCTCTGTATCGGAAAATACTTGGATAAAAAACCATTACATTTAACGTAGCTAAATATGTTTGAATAAAAAATCCTTATCCACTGAATGAAATTTTCCTTGAAACCAAATGCTTCCAAAACCTTCAATAAAAACTCATGAGAGACCCTATCAAAGGCTTTCTCTTCATCTATCTTTAATATATAAGCCTCCCTCCCACTCTCTTCCATGAGCTCTATCACATCTCGGATTGAGACCACAGAGTCTGCGATGTCCCGGCCTATGACTCCATAGGACTGAGAGGGCCAAACTATCTCCGGTAACACCTCCTTCAAACGATTTGCCATAACCCTCGCCAAGATCTTATAATCCACATTTAATAATGTGATGGGCCTCCAATTCTTCAGATTCTGTCTATCCCCTTTATTTTTATATAAGCTAAACTTATGATACCTCTCCTCATAGATGGGGCCAGGCTTACCTCAATTTTAATTTCCTTAAAAACTTCTAAGAGCAATGGACTTAAAATCTCGAAAAATTCTTTATAAAATTCTGCACTTAGTCCATCGGACCCTGGGCTTTTCCACCCCCCCCTTCATTCCACTTATTGCTACTTTTATTTCCGCTAATCCTACTTCTTTGTCACACATGCTTCTCTCATCCTCCTTTAAACCCTCTTCAATAAAAGCGATAACCTTCTCCATCACCAAATTGAAAATATCTTCTTTTGTATATAACTCTTGATAAAAGCTGCTAGCCGCCTCTAAAATCTCCCCACTTTCATGAATAATCTTCTCCCCAACCTTCAACTCTTCAATTAACGATAATCTCTGTCGCAGCTTCTCTTGCTCTAGAAAATATCTAGTGCATCTTTCGCCCTCCAATGCATCTCTAGCCTTTGCATGGAGAATGGGCCCTTTGCATTTTTCAGCTTGCAATAATTCCCACTCTTCCTTTAGCACCCGGAACTTAGTCTCAGCTCCCATATCCCCTCCGTCAACTGCTTTACAGACATCCGTAAACCTTTTGTTTATATTCTCTTCTCGATGCCGGTTAGCTGCCGCCCTCTTTTTCCCATAACGTACCAAAAAAACTTTTACCTCATATTTGAAATTGTCCCACCAAACTCTTCTCTTTCAAGAACAAAGGTTCCTTCCGAGCATTCTTTATTATATTTATAATCCCTTCTTTATAAGCAATTTCTTTCAGGTATTGATTGTTTAAAATCCACATCCCTGAACCGATCTTAACTCTGCTGTTCCTAATTCTAAGAACCAAAGCTGAGTGATCACTAAAAAATACTTTTTTATAATAAATCTCCATCACCTCCGAACTTAACCCTTCCCGCATTAACACAAAATCTATTCGGCTCTGTTTTAAAACATCACCCACCCAACCTGCTCTGGAGAACTCCCTTTTTATGGGGTTCCGGTCCCTCCATTAGTCTCTCAAATTTAAATTTGCCATCATTTTTACAATCATCCCTCTGGAGTTATCATCCTTAAAGGTCATCTGGGCTGAAATGTCCATCCGAGATAAAAATACATTAAAATCCCCCACTATACAAGGATTTTCCACCTCTGCCGTTTCAGTGAATAACCCCCGAAAAAACTCGTGACGCTTGCAATGGTCGTTCGGTGCATAGATATTAGAGATCGCAATTAAATCCCTCCATTTTTACCCTTATGTAGGGGGGCATCTATTAACTGGTTTAAGGTAATTCACCTGGTCAGGCAGCCTTGCTGCTACACTGTAAACCAATTTCCAATAAACCAATTTTAAAACAGCGGTTTCGAATCGCTACCCCACCTTCCAGTTCTGACTGCAGGACTTATAATTAATGATATTAAAGCGGACACATGGTTTGGATGAGAGAAAAATCAAGTTTTATTAACTAAAAGAAACTATAATCAAATATCAAACTATACCACACGAACACAGTAATTACAGTAAAATTGCTTAAATGGGGAAATGCAGATGGTAAAAATGAGGGATTTGATGGCTCCAATGTTACTTAAACAATCTTAGCTATATCCCCTTAATTACCATCCCCTAACTCCTTACTAGGTTGCTTTGCTGAGGAGTCAGAAACTCTGCTCACACGTGGTCCAGCGGAGTGAGAGAGAGAGAGAGGCTCACCTGTGGTCCCAGGAAGTAAAGAGAGTGATAGCTTCTCAGGAGCTATCATATATACCTGGTGAGCCCCCTCCCCCACCCTCTGCTGTTTGCCTGTCTGGAAAATTCACGCCCAAAAAGTTCCAATTCACAAGAGAAAAGCTGTGATTGGCTAACTCAAAGTGGTTGGACTGGGTTAGTGTGTCTGCACTGTGGGGCCAAAATGTTCCCGCCCACATCTGGAGTTTACCTAGGCTGAAACAAAAGGGAATGCAACAGCCCTATTGTCCAGACTGATGGGTGAATTAAACCCATTCAGTTCTTAAACTGTAGCAGATCAAAATCCGTTCCACAGTTTCAATGTATCATTGTCTGTGAATGCTTTGAATGGCTATGTAAACAGAAGCAGTTTCAAATCGATTGTCCTGCGGTTTTCTCAAGTGGGCTAATCTCTTAAGTAAATAAACAACTTCAAGTGCTTCTGAAGGGAACCTCCCTTTGATTGGCAGATCTGACTCACAGCCCCTGTATCCTCCCACTTTTTCACACAGACAACTCGCTGCGAGCTGTTTTGCTGCTTTGTCCTTTTGGCCAAGCTTTCTGTGGCCATTTTAAAACCTTCTGTGATTGCCCAAACTCCAGGGAACAATTTTATTACTAAAAGCACTGTCTTAAGGCGTGTGAATACTTTCCACAGAGCTCTACGACTCTGGTGTTGTCCACGTTCTGTCCATCTCAGAGCAGTCTTTTGTGGTTCTTGGCACATTTTAAAACACTGTAGACAAGTCACATCACCCAATTCTTTGTCCACGATGTGGACCAATATTTTTCAATCTTCAGGGAAATAGGGGATTTTGCGAAACCCCTACACTTAGCCATAAAAATATCCCCTCAGTGTCCTTGTCCACCAAGGCAATGTTCTCTTTTAAGGACAGACTCACCAAAACAGCCACCCCTCTACGGTTATTGTTTGCACAACTTGCAAACACCTCTCCCTTCCAAACCTTCTGAACTCTTTCTAGAATATCCTCATCCCAAAAGGTTTCTTGCAGACACAACAAGTCCGAACCTTTAAATCCCTGCAACAACTGCTGCAATTTCTTCTCACTCCTCAGTCTGTTCACATTAATTGTGGCCAATGTAATCATGGCTCCAAAGAAGGGAAGTATGCCAGATAATCTCCCCATCATTTAATCTCTGGCTCCTCCCTCCTCTCATGCTCCTTCTCAACTTTTCGGGCAGCTCTTGCTTTTTCCTGCAGCCTCCGGCTCTTTTTCACCTCCTGTTTGACCCCCTCCCTGCTGTTTCAGCCTCTTCCTTGCATTAAGTTTGGGCCCAGGAGCTGCCCTTTCTCCCTCCTTCTACCCCTCACTAACCTTTCCCTTTCCACATGATGCCACCCCACCCCCGACTTCCATGTCTCTGTCCCCCTCTAATTCCTCACACTGAAGCTCTTCTGTAACCCCCTGTGCCTGCTCCCCGTCCAATACATAATCCTGCTCCCCGTCAGATACTTCATCTCCCATAGTCTTCCTGCTATCGCAGTTTCTCCCACTGTGCCGCTCCCTTCGACCACATCTCCATCTCTGACCCTTGCACCTTGTTCCCTCACTCCATGGGACAATGGCGCACCTAAATTATTCCCTTCTGACGTCTCTATCTCGCCAATCCGATTCTGCTATCCCTTTAAGGCTCTTGCCTCTTGCACCCTCTCCCCGTCCTGCCCCCTCCCACTCACCAAGATATCCGACTCCCCGCCTCTCCCCAGAGCACCCACATCCACCACTCATCCCGCTCCTGCCTCCTCTCCCCCCGCAGACACCAGACTCCCCAGGGGGAGCCGAACTGCACTAAGGCTCGAGTCTGCACTCGACCCTTGCTGCCCGCTGCTGTCTTTGTTCCCCTCCACAGCACTCGGCGTTTTTTCCGCCATCTCCATCACGTTCTCCGCTCCGCCATCGTCTGCCTCTTCCTGTGCTCCTTTCTCCTTCATTTTACCGGCTGTGTCCTCCGACTGCACCGCTCCTCTGGCCGTTCCACACTCATCTCCTGCTCCTTCTCCCATCTCCTCATCACTCATATCGCTCCCTTCTACCACACACTCACAGCGGGTGGGGCCTTTACGACACACCCCACAGCTCTCTGCCTTGCAGCTCTGAGCAATGTGTCCCGACTCACCGCAATTGTAAGAATACAGGTCTGGACAATTTCTTACGAGATGGTCATGTCCAAGACAATAATAGCACACCTTTACTTGGTTATCATGCAGCACACGAAAGTACTGCACGCCTTCCAGTGTCTCGAACTTCATACTGTACGGCAATGACCTCACCCCCTCTGGGAACTGTACCTTTACATACCGGGTTCCGTCTGCTACCCGTGTTCCCGGATAATACCTCCTCTTTATTGCAGAACAGATTTTTCTGTCCCACGACTCCAACTTCTTGCTTAGTACTTCATCCTCAATGTAAACTGGCAAGTTTAAAAATGAAACCACCACCTCCTCTGAATATAGCAGAGTCACCTCGAAGAATTTCTCACCAACTTTCAGACTGATTAACAGTCTTTCCACCTCCTCATGACCACTGACCATCACCTCGAATCCCACATTTGGCTTAGGTCGGCAGGCAAAGCAGCTTCCCTCGCCACAGTCCTCATGAACCACCTGGATAATATCCCAAGCTCGAATCTTCTTATCTTCACACTGCACCACCACCGTGTTTTCTTTACCAAACCTCCTGAGGTCCCGGCCCAAATCTTTGGGCCTTTTTTTTTCCTTTCCCACCACAGTTTCTTCCCTAATTAAATTCCTCTCGGGAATATTGTCCTCTGAGGGGCCCGGCACTCCAGACCCCTCAGCAGCCATCTGGCTGTTTTTGTGGGCCCAAAAGGCCCTAAAACCTGAAAACCAAGCCCCAAAACCCACCACCAACTTTTAACAAAACTCCCTCCAACTCCCAGCTGCAATCAGGCAACCAGTAACACCTGGCTCACTCCTAGCCCCTCCCACCTAGAGAGAGCTACCCACTGAGCCAGGGCTGACTCTGCCCCCAATGGAAAAGTGATGGACTGCAGAGCTCCCGCACCGCCTGCAGATGGTGGTGCTACTTCAGATCATTAATATAAACATTCTGTTTTTGGACTTGGAACTTAGTGTTTGCAGCATTGCAATAAACCTACAAAAGAATGCAATCCTTATTTTATATTTCATATTTGGATTTATTCCTTCCCTGCTGGCTCCCAAATTAGACCTGCAGCTCACTTTATTCACACTGCAATTATCCTGCAAACATATAAATTATTATTTAATATCTTATATGTGGATATAATTCCTTTCCTGGTGGACATGTTTATGTATTACTTGTAAAACTTGATTTAATTTGATACAGTGCAGCAACACAAGTACTCATTGTATGGTACTTACTAATTGTATTACAACTATAAATAGCATCGTATACAATCAAATTGTTTGATCTGTGTTGAAATACTGTTGTATTGTAACTCTTCTGTGAATACCTTGTTCATAAATGTACTACCAAGAAAACTCCAATGTTCCTAAATAAATGTCTCTAGTGCTGTACATTGATGAGTAAAAGCAATGTTGCACCTTCCTCAAGCACTGCGGATTAACCACTGAGGTAATTTTGCAAGGCTCCACTACCCGGGGTGGTGACTTACTCAGGCAGCAGTGCGGGAGGGATGCAGGGCTATAATGCTAAGGGCCAATTCTGTACACCCATCCAGTGAGGTTCTGCAAGTCTTGCAGCAACATGGGATGGGAGGATGCAGGTTAGATTTCCCGCTCCACTCAATTCCCAATATAAATTGCACTGAGCACGGAGCGCTGGGTAGCAGCTGCAGCATCTGTTGGTCAGTGCCAGGAAATTGGGATGGATGTACTATCACCAGGGCGTGAACGTGCAGCTGCGAGCAGCAGCCAAAGAAAGTGCCTGTGGACGCGTGGAAGCAGATTGTTCATCCTCTGAGTGGTGAGGATCTCGGTGACACCTAGTAATAACATGGGGATTACACTCAGAATGTGTGTCCTTCACTGGAGGATAAATACTCTTGGGAAAAATCATAACAATCGTTTCAGTCATCACAAATATATACACTAAAGTAAAAACAGAAAATGCTGGAAATACTCAGCAGGTCAGGCAGCATCTGTGGAGAAAGAAACAGAGTTAACGTTTCAGGTCGATGACCCTTCGTCAGAACTGGAAAAAGCTGGAGATGGAACAGGGGAGATGGGAGGAAAGAACAAAAGGGAAGGTCTGTGATAGGGTGGAAGGTAGGAGAGATTAAGAGACAAAAGGGATGATGGTGCAAGGCAAAAGGAGATGGTTATGTAAAAATAAAGTGTGTTGTTTAGCATTTTGGTTACGTGTGTCAGCCGAGGCTCAGTGATAACACCCTCGCCTCTGGGTCAGAAGGTTGTGGGTTCAAGTCCCACTCCAGAGAATTGAGCACGTAATCTAGGTTGACACTCCATTGCAGTGCTGAGGGAGTCCTGTGCTGTCGGAAGTGTTGTCTTTCAGATGAGACGTTAAGCTGAGGCCCTGTTTGCCCTCTCGGGTGGATGTGACAGATCCAGTGGTGCTACTTTCAATTCAATTCAATTTTATTTGCCATATGTACTAGTACAATGGAATGCTTACTCCCCGTGGGGACACGTCAGCTATTTTTACAGCGCCGTGTTCAGAAAGTCAATTCTTTGGTATCCAGTGGCAGTGGGAGCATGATGTCCCTCAGCCGCTCCGTCCTCCTCGTCACCGCAGCCTCCTCCTCACTGTTGCTGGCTCAGCTCCACGTGTGGTGGCCTGCTTCTCCCGCTCACCCTCTGGCCACCATTCCCGGCTCCCCTCCTCCCAGTCGGACTGCGAGTCGTCGTGGCTGCTGCTGCTGCTCGATGCGCTGCGCTGCCTCCGCCCGACTCGCCGAACACATCTTCCGGTCGCCGCGGCCTCCACCTCACCGTCGCCGGCTCCACGGTCCGACGGCCCAGGCCTGCTTCTCCCGCTTCCGGTCCGGCCTCTGGTCACCATGCTCGGCTCCCCTCCTCCCAGTCGGAATGCTTCCCCATGAAGAGCAGGGGAGTTCTCCCTGGCATCCTGAGCAATACTTAGCCCTCAACCAACGTCCCCAAAACATGCTATCTGGGCATTATCTCATTGAGAGAGCTTGCTGTGCGCAAATTAGCTGCTGTGTTTCCTACAACAGTGACTCCAATTTTAAAAATGCTTAATTGGCTGTAAAGCATTTTGGGGTGTCCTGAGGTCATGAAAGGCGCTCTATAAATGCAAATTCTTTCTTATATAGTTCAATAAACTTTTATAGAAGTTTCTTGCACAACTCATGAGCTTGGAGACCTGACTGTGCTCGAGTTTATAATTTTTTTCTGTGTATTGCACTGCCTCTGGTGGGACCTGCGATTGGGTTATCTCCATTAGTGTAGATTGATCATGGCTGTTTATATTGTTCCATCTTGTCAGTCTTGTGTAATATTCAGTGTTATTTTTACATTTCATCCTTGTGTTGTATTGTGCACCACCTTTGGTTCTCGTTATTTTGCTGTGATATTTGAATTATGTATGTTTTCTTGCTGTTTGTTGGAAACTAAATAAACACATCTATTCTGCCGCATTTCCACTTTGCAATTCTTACCGAGGTGGTGATAGCAATGACATTGTTGTGATTAGGCAAATACTGTGAATACAGCACCATCAGACACACAGGACAGTCTCTCGCAACTGAACCATCATTTAAAAAGTTCCCGGCACATCTCTCAGACAGCCATGAAAAAATAACCTCTAAATGGCCAAGCTAGCAGGAAGATGGGGAACCACAACAAGCAGTCACATTTATAGAGCACGTTCAGCATGGACAATCACGGCGTTAGCATAGAACAACCTTCTAAGGCACTTTACAGAAGTGTGATCAGGCAAAATGGACAACAATGGAATGAAAATCTGGTGGGTTCTATAATATATCAGACAGATAAGATTTGAATGGCCTTTTCTCACCCCGACCATTTTTATATATTTTGACGCCTTTATTTGTTCTTTGTTTCGAAGTTTCACATGTGGTTATGCATGATCCACTACATTTCTTCAAGACTCTCACAAATCTAACCAACAGCTAACCATCTAGTTTACCTTTGCTGGATTCACCCTTTGTCTTTCATCTACTGACATTCTTGACCTCAGCATCTCCTCTGATTTCAAAAGGAACTCCAAGGTATTGATACTGCTCCCAAATTCTGGAGAGGCCCATCTAATACCCCCTGCACACCGCGATGGAGCTGTAGTCTCTGCGATCCACCAGTTTTACCTGTCTCTGTGATTGGTTAGTCTCCCTTGTAATAAAGCTAGTGATTTTCCCTGATGTGCGATCTGTATTTTGGATTACTCAACTTTGCAGAAGTTGGATTAAATCCATTGACAATAAAAGAAAAGAAAATAGGAGCTTACATAAACTGTTAATCTAAGCTGCTGAAGTGCTCTCAGTAAACAAGAAAAAAACACAAGCCTGTGTGATCATCAACCGTGAGAGCCAAAGTCATTTGTGCTGCTGGTGGGATATTTTCAGGATGTTTCAAAACATAAGTCTCAAGCAAACTTAAAGGATTGCTGCTATAAAACCTGGGGCAACATTTAATTCCCCCAAACCTGAGGAATAGCAGATCTGGAAAAAGGTTGGGAGCGCTGTAGGTTCATGACAGTAGCAGATGACGGAGCTGAATTCAGGCCAGTATCACACATTGATTTATTGGATGGGTGAAAGAGCAGAGCCTATTCTAATATCATTCAGGTTGACAGATGAGGAAAGTAAAAAGCATATATCGTAAAAATACATCTGATAAACGAAAGCTTGATATTAAATTGGCTCCAGCATGCTGAAGGAAAAGGACTTTTAGAAATGTTGACGGCCTGTTAAAAGAATTGTTAATATACATGTTGTAAAAAAGCACACAGAAAAGGATAGATCACCATAGTAACTTGACCATGGCAACATGAACTCGACTCCACGATGGCTGGAGGTTGTTTGAACACCTGCCTACTTAAATTGATGTCGTGAATGCTGAGAGAAAACAAGGGCAGTGTCAATCAATCCTGGCGTGTATTTGGAGGAACCTATTGATGACAAGCTACTGCCACAGGTGTGGTTCAAAGTAAATGACCTTTAAAGCTAAGCAGAAGTTAAGAGTTGGGGAGAGACAGAGCTCCACCGTGACTGCTCCAACCTCACCTTTCATCTCCTGGTGGTGCCACATCACCTGGAACCTTCCTGACTGCTCGCTACCTCACAGCTTCATGCCTCGATGCATGTTTACAGATTGCCTGTGAAGTAGATGACTTGGCTACAAGAGAAAGACAGGCTACACTACAATGGTTGCTAAGAGGGCGCTAATGGGGCGCAACACAACTAGCGACCAGGCATGGCGCTGTTTGTGGCGCTTGTGAAATTGACCAGAGTTTTTGCGGCGGTGCTAAACTCTACCACCCCGATCTCCTGCGCCCGCAGATCGTGACGTCAGTCGAGTGTGCAACGCGCTGGTGGTGCCCCGGACTGGATATTGAGTGTCGCCCCCTTCCTTTCCACCTGGCGCAATCAACGGCAGGGAAACTGGAACGTTTCCCAGTTGGTGAGGGGCTGGGGGGGGGATGCTATTTAAAGGCACCCTCTTCCTGCCTTTTTTTGTGGGAGACATTTTTGCACCACTCCTTCTGACAGAGAGAGAGATTCTGAGAGAAAGAGAGAGAGACTTCTGCAGAGAGTCAACGCTGTGTGAATATCAGGCCTTCTTAGACTGGGTATTATGTAATGAGAAAGGATTAATTAGCAATCTTGTTGTACGAGGCCCCTTCGGTCAGAGAGATCTTAATATGATAGATTTCTTCATTAAGATGGAGAATGAAGTAGTTGACTCAGAGACTAGGGTCCTGAATTTAAATAAAGGAAACTACGATGGTATGAGGTGCGAGTTGGGTAGGATTGATTGGGGAATGTCACTCAAAGTTTGACGGTGGATAGGCAATGGCAAACATTCAAAGACCGCATGGATGAACTACAGAATTTGTTCATCCCAGTTTGGCATAAAAATAAAACAAAAAAGATGACTCAACCGTGGCTAACAAGGGAAATTAGGGATAGCATAAGATCCAAGGAGAGGACATATAAATTGGCCAGAAAAAGCAGTAAACCTGAGGATTGGGAGCACTTTAGGATTCAACAAAGGAGGACAAAGGGATTAATTAAGAAGGGTCAAATAGAATATGAGAGTAAGCTCGCAGGGAACATAAAAACTGACTGTAAAAGCTTTTATAGATATGCGAAGAGAAAAAGATTGGTAAAGTCAAGCATAGGTCCCTTGCAGTCAGAATATGGGGAATTTATTATGGGGAACAAAGAAATGGCTGACCAATTAAATACATATTTTGGTTCTGTCTTCACAAAGGAGGACACAAATAACCTCCCAGAGATGTGGGGAAACATAGGGTCTGATGAAAGGGAGGAACTGAAAGAAATCAATAATTGTATGGAAATGGTGTTCGGGAAATTGACGGGATTGAAGGCCGATAAATCCCCAGGGCCTGATAATCTACATCCTAGGGTACTTCAGGAAGTGGCCTTAGAAATAGTAGATGCATTGCTGGTCATCTTCCAACATTCGATGGCATCTGGAACAGTACCCATGGATTGGAGGGTAGCTAATGTTACCCCACTATTCAAAAAAGGTGGTAGAGAGAAAACGGGGAATTACAGACCGGTAAGCTTGACATCGGTAGTGGGGAAAATGCTAGAGTCCATTATAAAAGATGTAATAGCAAAGCACTTGGAAAACAGTGACAGGATCGGATAAAGTCAACATGGATTTACAAAAGGTAAACCGTGCTTGACTAATCTACTGGAATTTTTTGAGGATGTAACTGGTAAAATAGATAAGGGAGAACCAGTGGATGTGGTGTATTTGGACTTTCAGAAAGCTTTCGATAAGGTCCCACATAAGAGATTAGCATGTAAAGTTAAGGCACATGGGATTGGGGGCAAGGTAATGACTTGGATAGAGAACTGGTTGGCAGACAGAAAGCAAAGATTTGGAATAAACGGGTCTTTTTCTGATTGGCAGGCAATGATGAGTGGGGTACCGCAGGGATCGGTCCTTGGACCCCAGCTATTCGCAACATATATATTAATGACCTGGACAAGGGAACTAGATGTAATATCTCCAAGTTAGCAGATGACACAAAGCTGGGTGGGCGTGTGTGCTGTGAGGAGGATGCAGCGAAAACCCAGGATGATTTGGACAGGTTGGGTGATTGGGCAGAAGCATGACAGATGCAATATAATGTGGAAAAATGCGACGTTATCCACTTTGGTGTCAAAAACAGGAAGGCAGATTATTTTCTGAATGGCAATAGATTGTGAGAAGGGGAAGTGCAACGAGACCTGCGTGTCCTTATGCACCAGTCACTGAAGGTAGCCATGCAGGTGCAGCAGGCGGTTAAGAAGGCACATGGTATGTTGGCTTTCATAGTGAGAGGGTTTGAGTACAGGAGCAAGGATGTCTTGCTGCAGTTGTACAGGGCCTTGGTGCGATCACATCTTGAGTATTGTGTGCAGTTTTGGTCGCCTTATCTGAGGAAGGATGTTCTTGCCATGGAAGGAGTTCAGCGAAAATTTACCAGGCTGATACCTGGTGTAAGAATTTGCAATACTTTTCAGTTCTGAAGATTCATTTTTTTGATTAAAGAATCCCTGGGCGTTGTGCTTTTAAATTTCTAGGGATAAAAATGGCTGTCACCACATGGCCGAAGACAAAGGACAATGCTTTGTTTACAAAGCAATTGAATGCTATTAGCATTTGTTTGTATATCGAGTGGATACATCTAAACTGCAGAAGAGACTTTTGTACCTTGAATGGGAATCGTTCAAGATTTGAATGGGTTTTAAATCACCCAGCGCTGGACAATAGAGCAGTTGTATCTCCCTTTTTGTTTCAGCCCAGGAAGCTCCGGAAGACACATTCATTCAGTCCAACCACTCTGAGGTAGCCAATCACAGCTTTCTCTTGTGTATTGGACCCTTTTGGGTGGGGAATTTTGCACACAGCCCTTGCAAGGCAGAATGGCAGGGGCCGCACCAGGTATAAAGATAGATGCTGAAGCTATCTCTCTTGCTTACTCCGCTGGACCAAAGGTGAGCAGGGTGTTCTGACTCCTCAGAAAAGCAACCTAGTTAAGGAATTTGGGGGATGGTGATTTAAGGGAATTGCTAAGATTGTTTAAATAACATTGTAGCCATTGTATCCCTCGTTTTTGCCGTCTGCAACCCCCGTTATATAGTTTTACAATTTTACTGTGTTCGTGTGGGATAGTTTGATATTTTGATTATAGTTTCTTTTAGTTAATAAAACTTGATTTTTTCTCTCATCCAAACTACGTGTCTGTTTTAATATCAATAATTATAAGCCCTGCAGTCAGAACTGGAAGGTGGGGTAGCGATTCGAAACCGCTGTTTTAAAATTGGTTTTATTTGTAAATTGGTCTGAGTGCAGGCAAAGGCTGCAAGAACAGGAAAATTACTTTAAACCAGTTTAAAGAAGCCCCAAAATCCTTACAATGGCGACCACGGCAGGACTGCAGGCCGTTTTTGATATGATAAGTGGTCTGGATCTAGAGAAAGCATCAGTTATTGTCTTTCTTGCTTTCAGTCTGTGGGCAGCCCTGCGGAAGGTAGTGGCAGTGTGTAAGCTGACCTATCGGGGTATAGGTGGCTGGGCTAGGAAGGTTGAGATGGGAGAGCAGGAGGAGTTTAAAGAGGCCAAGAATCGGGAGTCCCAGCTTGAAAAATGCCAGGCGGAGGTAGAACGCCTCAGACAGGTGTATGAGGCCAGAGCTAGTGGTATGAGGGTGCGGGAAGAGAATGCACGCCTCACACTAGAGGTCACGAAATGCCAGGCATTTATAGAGCGCCTTGTGCAGGAAGTCACAGAGGTGAGGGACAGAGAGACGAGGCTACAAGAGGAGAATGCACACCTCACCCAAGAAGCTAGCGAGAGAGAGAGCCATGCGAGAAACCAGATAGAATTCTTAAAGTACCAAATCACTGAGGCCAGGGAAAATGAGATGATACTGCGGGAAGAGAATGTCAGGTTTCTTGAAGCAGATCATGGCCCCTGTAGGGCAGAGATAGAAAGCCTTAACATGGCTTTAAAGGCAGCAAAGGGAATGATTTGCATGATCAGCCCGAAGGCAGGTCAGCCGGATTTTACTGGCAGCCCAAGTAGAACCATCCCACAGGCAGCACCCAGAACAGTGCTGGATTGGGAATTAGAGACCCCAAGACCGCAGCCCACAGCTCCGAGTCTTGAGGAGCTCTGGCAGCGAGGAGGGGTGGACAATGGAGTGGTAGGAGATCACCAGCAGGTCCCGCCAGGCAGGCGGGGACCAGGACAAGTGTACCCCCCCCAACAACGGAGGTACGGTCCGCCCGTGAGGAGTGAGCCTGAGAATAGGAATCATCAGCCCACAGCATGTTCGAGTTCACAGGCAAGCACTGTGGCTTGTGTGGGGGGAGGAGCCATTCATATTCAGAGTAAGCTGTTTAAGCCAGGGAACAGGAAAGGAGAGTTCTAGGACCCCTGTAGAGCAGATCCAGTAGCAGAAATCCGAGACAAGGGAGGCACACAGGGGATAGTTTTGGCCCCAGATGAAAGGCAGGTCCAAAATTCCCCATTTAAAGCCACCTGTGTGAGGGAACATGAGTTTGCTGTCCATGCAAGTTCAAGTTCACAGCCTACAAAAACAGGAACTGTGACTTGTTTCCAGGGAAGAGCAGACAAACCCAGAGAGAGATTTGCAATGGCAGGCTGCCAGGTACATTATACAGTGCGGGCTATTTGGACATGGGGGAGAAGGCTCCCAGCCAGCTGGGACTGTGACCCAAGCTCAGGGTCCGCCAGCCAAAGTTTCCCCCATAGAGACACCCCTCAGAAGGTCTCAGCGGGTGCCCCAGCCTAAGAAAGCATGGTCACCCACTTTACAGTGGAGTAGGGTCGCCTTCCGAGCCAGGGAGAAGCCAGAGAACAGGGGTCCCCACTCAACAGCCATAAGCTGCGGGGGACCAGAGACAGGAGGCAGTCCAGCTTCGCTGCAGCCAGCAGCAATCTGCGACAGTGCCAGAGATTAGACTGGCCGTCCAGAGACGGGCAGCATTTGTATTATAGCTATGTGTGTGTATAATTTTTTAAGGTGGATTTTAAGTTTTGTTGATTTAACGTATGATGTAAAAAAAAAGGTGATTGTAAATTTGGTTTACACTGTATAATTTTACAAGAGTGTAGGGGTATGAGACCCCTTGTTGAAAACTGAAGTATCTGTAAGATGCCAACCGTACCATGGTTTTTTTCTTGATTTAAAGGGGAATAGACGGGACGGGGATCAGTGGCAGATAGCTATTAGGTAAATACAGGGGCTGGTTGTTTGTGGGGGGTCAGAAATTATTGCTCATTTCTTCAAGAGGATACTACAAGCAAGCTGGAAGTATCCAAGGGTGGACTGTAAGAATTCGCATTAACTTACAGTTCTGAAGATTCATTTTTTTGATTGAAGAGTCCCTGGGCGATGTGCTTTTAAATTTCCAGGGATAAAAATGGCTGTCACCACATGGCCGAAGACAAAGGACAATGCTTTGTTTACAATGCAATTGAATGCTATTAGCATTTGTTTGTATATCGAGTGGATACATCTAAACTGCAGAAGAGACTTTTGTACCTTGAATGGGAATCGTTCATGATTTGAATGGGTTTTAAATCACCCAGCGCTGGACAATAGAGCAGTTGTATCTCCCTTTTTGTTTCAGCCCAGGAAGCTCCAGAAGACACATTAATCCAGTCCAACCACTCTGAGGTAGCCAATCACAGCTTTCTCTTGTGTATTGGACCCTTTTGGGTGGGGAATTTTGCACACAGCCCTTGCAAGGCAGGATGGCAGGGGCCGCACCAGGTATAAAGATAGATGCTGAAGCTATCTCTCTCGCTTACTTCGCTGGACCAAAGGTGAGCAGGGTGTTCTGACTCCTCAGAAAAGCAACCTAGTTAAGGAGTTTGGGGGATGGTGATTTAAGGGAATTGCTAAGATTGTTTAAATAACATTGTAGCCATTGTACCCCTCATTTTCGCCGTCTGCAACCCCCGTTATATAGTTTTACAATTTTACTGTGTTCGTGTGGGATAGTTTGATATTTTGATTATAGTTTCTTTTAGTTAATAAAACTTGATTTTTTCTCTCATCCAAACTACGTGTCTGTTTTAATATCAATAATTATAAGCCCTGCAGTCAGAACTGGAAGGTGGGGTAGCGATTTGAAACCGCTGTTTTAAAATTGGTTTTATTGGAATTGGTCTGAGTGCAGGCAAAGGCTGCAAGACCTGGAAAATTACTTTAAACCAGTTTAAAGAAGCCCCAAAATCCTTACACTGGGATGGCAGGAATTACATATGAGGAGAGATTGGGTCGATTGGGCTTATACTCGCTGGAGTTTCGAAGAATGAGAGGGAATCTCATTGAAACTTATAAAATTCTGACAGGACTGAACAGACTAGATGCAGGAAGGATGTTCTCGATGGTCGGCGGATCCAGAACCAGGGGTCACAGTCTAAGGATAAGGGGTAAGCCATTTAGGACAGAAATGAGGAGGAATTTCTTCACCCAGAGAGTGGTGAACCTGTGGAATTCTCTACCACAGAAGGCAGTAGAGGCCAATTCATTAAATATATTCAAGAAGGAGTTGGATATATTTCTTAAGGCTAAAGGGATCAAGGGGTATGGGGAGAAAGCAGGGACAGGGTACTGAATTTCGATGATCAGCCATGATCGCATTGAATGGCGGAGCAGGCTCGAGGGGCCAAATGGCCTACTCCTGCTCCTATCTTCTATGTTTCTAAGTAGTTTTGGCTATTGAGCAGCACTTTTCAGGTTCTTTTTGATTTGACCTTCATTACTGCGATTGTCAAGAGACCGTGGCCTAGAAATTCCGTTGTTTGCACCAGCGATTGACGCTTAAAGAGCCCGAGAATTGGGGCGTTACCCAATGTTCGGGCGGGCGCAATGAAGATAGCGACACCTCCCATATTGAGTATCCATTTAGCGCCTGCGCTAACTCTTAGCGCGCGCCCGCGTGCGCAGGCAGATCATGACGTAATTTCAGTGTGCAACGCCTTTTTGGTGCCCCTGACCGGATATTCGGTGGCACCCGGAACCTTTCCGCCTGGCGCTATTAGTGACAGTTGGATGGAACGTTCCCAGGCCCTTCTCGGAGTCGGGGGGCGCTATTTAAACGGGACAGCTCTAGTATAAAAGCTGCAGCCAATTGGCCTGTTCATTCTGAGCGTTGCTGGAGAGAGTTGGTGAACTACTGTTGCACAGTCTTTCTCGGATTTAGCCTTCGGAGACTTGGGACCTGCAGCCCTGTCCGGAGCAGTTGGAGTGCTAGACATTACTGCGTGTTGCCCATCTGGCATAGCAATGGGAGCTGCTTTGGAGGGGAACGTCCTCATGGCCGGACACTTGGAAGGGGCACAGAGACGGCGGGAGAGAGGGCCGGGATTGGCCAGAAGGAGGAGGGGCAATGGAGGTCGCCCAATCCGACAATACGCTGCGAAGGTTTTCAGGCAGCAGGTGTCATACCTTACCATGTCGGACGAGCAGTGTCTGCGAAGGCTCAGATTCGGTAAGGAGGTTGTGACTGAGCTGTGCCATCTGCTTGCTGAAGTTCTGCAGCTGCGTCTACGGTGCAGGACCTCTCTGTCGGTGGCCGTCAAAGTGACTGTTGCCCTGAACTTTTACGCCAGCAGATCCTTTCAGTCAGCCACTGGGGACATTGTGAATATATCTCAATTTGCAGTGCATTGTTGCATCCGGTAAGTGACAGCTGCCCTCTATAGAAGGAGGCGTCAATTAATCACCTTCACAGTGACCCTGGAGAAGCAGGGGGAGCGCGCGCAGGGATTCGCTGATATTGCGGACTTCCCCATGGTGCAGGGGGCCATTGGTTGCACACACGTGGCTTTGCGGGCACCATTACAGAATCCTGAGGAGTTCCGCAACCGCAAGGGGTTCTACTCCCTCAATGTCCAGCCGGTCTGTGACCACCGCCAGATGATCATGGCAGTCAACGCACAATTCCCTGGGAGCAGCCACGATGCGTTCATTCTGCGGCAGACCTCAGTTTCTGACCTTTTTGAGGGCCTGGCTCACCCACGAGGCTGGCTTCTTGGCGACAAGGGCTATCCTCTCTGCCTATGGCTCATGACCCCACTCCGTTTGCCCGCCACCCCGGCAGAAGAGCTTTACAACAGCAGCCATCAGGCGACCAGGAACATTGTGGAGCACACAATTGGTGTGCTCAAACAGCGTTTCCGCTGTCTAGACCATTCGGGAGGAGCCCTGCAGTACTCGCCAGAGCAAGTGGGTCGCATTGTCGTCGTCTGCTGCATGCTCCACAACCCAGCCAATGCCAGCCGACCCTCAAGGTCCAGCAGAGCAGGCGGATGAGGAGGAGGAGGAGGAGGAGGAAGAGCAGGTGGACGAGGAGGAGGAGGAGGAGCATGCAGACGAGGAGGAGGAGGAGGAGGAGGAAGATGGGAAGGTTCCTGAAACTGGAAGGGCCATCCGTCAGAGGCTCATAAGGACTCGGTTCTCGGCCCCTCTGACGGAATGATGGGTGTCATTTGTCCTGCGCACTTCAGATCGTACAAAGCCTATGAAGGCCACCATGAGTGTAAATAGTTACGAGTACCATTGTAAATTTAAAAAATTCTTTATTGTCAAAAAAGTGCTTCCTTCCAGCATAACGACGTCATGTCAACAGAAACCATAACTAACAAAATAACAGTTAACTCTCTGGCAAAGCCGCAAAACTAAACAAACTGTTAAGTCCGTGAATGATTTAGACACGGACTAGCAGGAGTGAAAACAAAGAGATGTTTACTGGTGGAAGTCCATAACGAATCTAAACAACCGAGGCTCTCTCGCGCCTTTTATACAGGGGTGGTCACTGCCGGTACTGCAGTCTGAGACCAGTTATTCTCTTAAAGGTACATACACAACAATTCCTCCCCTTTTAGATAAACAGCACATAACATTCATTTAACAACTAATGATAACGAATTACAATCACAATTACTGTTGCTAGATACATTGGTTAAGTTTAAGCAATTATAAGTTCAGTCTTTGAGGAGACTTCCTGATTCTGTCTGGATAACACCTCTTTGGGGTATCAGGTTCTCCTGGCAATGTTGAGTCGGAATCAATGTCATTGTTTGGTTCATCTGGGTCCAATATTACCGGTTCTGCGGTAGCTGCAATTGGAACGTCGATTTCATTACCAGGTGTATCAGATCGTGGTGTGGAGTTGACGTTTTCCAGTGACTCTAGAATCTGGTCAGCATGTCGTCTTACAATGCTCTGCCCAACGTCCACGGTATACATGAGAGGTCCTTGTCGCGTACAAATCATTCCTGGCTGCCATTTCTCAGTGCGGTAGTCCCGGGCCAAAACTGGTTGACCTATCTTAAAACTCCTGGTCGGCCTTTCATTCATATTCTGAAACTGCCTGTTCTCCACATCTCTTCAGACGTTTGGCTTAACCAAATCCAAGCGGCATCGTAGTCTTCGATTGAAGAACATCATGGCTGGAGTTTGGTTGGTAACCGCATATGTCGCATTCCGATAGGCAAACAAGAAGTTGTCCACCTTGTGTTGTAGGGGTATATCTTCATTACACATTGCCTTGATAGCCTTCTTGAATGTTTGGACAAACCTCTCGGCCAATCCATTAGTGGCTGGATGATATGGGGCAGATGTGTAATGCTTAACACCATTGTTCTTTAAGAACCTCCAGAACTCTTCAGACACAAACTGTGGTCCATTGTCAGAGCAAATCTGTTCAGGCAGCCCATTCCTGGCGAATATGGTTCGTAAAACTGTGATAGTTTTTTCCGTGGTGGGTGAGGACATTTTTATTACCTCTGGCCACTTTGAATGTGCATCCACCGCAATTAAAAACATCGAGTCCATGAAGGGACCAGCAAAATCAATGTGCACCCTTTGCCATGGAGATGAGAGCCACTCCCATGGATGCAGAGGAGCTTGTGGTGGGGCGTTTTGGACCTTCTGGCATCCTGCACAGCTCTTGGTCATCTCTTCGATTTCTCTATCGATTCCCGGCCACCACACAAACGCTCTGGCTAAGCTTTTCATTTTTACCCCACCCAGATGACCCTCATGAAGCTCATTGAGCACTCTATCCGTCAACTTAGGTGGAATTACTACTCTGGATCCACACATCAAGGTTCCTCTGCGCACTGACAGCTGTTCTCTTCGCGGCGAGAATGCTGGCAGCAGTGGTTCGCCATGTGCTGGCCATCCCTTCACCGTTAAATCATAGACCCGTGATAGTGTCGGGTCATTCCGTGTTTCCTTTTCTGTGTTTGCATTCATCACAGGGAGACATTCGACTATGGTCGAGTGGAATAACTCCATTGGATCCACTGCAAGGTCTTCTTCTTCCACCGTCGGCAACGGTAGATGTGACAATCCATCAGCATTTCCATGCTGTTTAGTTCCTTTGTACTCGATGTCATATTGGTGTGCCCCTAGGAAAAGGGACCATTTCTGCAGCCGTTGTGCTGTCATTATCGGTACGCCCTTCTGAGGGTTGAAAATGGAGACAAGAGGTTGATGATCGGTTAGTAGAGTAAATTTTTGACCGTGCAGATAGTGATTGAACTTCTTCACCCCCCACACTAGGCTGAGGGCCTTTCTGTCAATCTGGGCGTAGTTACGCTCGGCAGAAGTTAACGAGCGTGACGCAAAAGCTATCGGCCTCTCCGAACCATCAAGGAATTTACGTGACAGTACCGCCCCAATGCCGTAGGGAGACGCATCACACGCCAGCCTGATTGGCAGTGCTGGGTTGTAGTGAGCCAATACTTCCTTTGAAGTGATTAAGTCCTTACTCTTCTGAAAAGCACGCTTACAATCATCGCTCCATTTCCATGCTACCCCCGTTCGTAGCAGGGCGTTCAGTGGGTGCAGAATTGTCGACAAATTCGGCAAAAACTTATGATAGTAATTCACCAACCCGAGGAATGACCTCAGCTGCGACACATTTTCAGGTGCTGGGGCCTTAACAACCACTTTAATTTTGTCAGGGGACTTATGTAACCCTGCTTCATCAATCACGTGGCCACAATACGATATCTGTTTGTTAAAAAATTCGCACTTGTGGCGGTTGGCTCGCAGCCCATGTTCCCGTAGTCTAGTGAGCACCTGTTCTAGGTTGTTAAGGTGTTCACTGTCATCTTCACCTGTTACAAGGATGTCGTCCAAGTAACACTGAGTCCCCGGAATCCCTTGCAGGACTTGTTCCATCGCTCTTTGCCATATCGCCGGAGCCGATGCTACTCCGAATATCAATCGATGATACTGGTAAAGACCTTTGTGAGTGTTTATTGCGAGATACTTCCTAGAGGACTCTTCAACCTCCATCTGCAAATATGCTTGTGCTAGGTCGATTTTTGTAAAACGCTTCCCTCCAGACAGCGAGGCGAAGATGTCTTCTATCCTTGGAAGAGGATATTGTACTGTGCGAAGGACAGGGTTCACCGTCACCTTGAAATCCCCACAGATGCGAATCTTCCTTGGCTCTCCGGACTTATTGGTTAACGTTTTCTTCATGACAGGAATGATGGGTGTCGCCCACTCGCTCCAGTCGACCTTAGACAACACGCCCGCCTTCTCCAGATTCTCCAGCTCTGCCTCGACGGCTGGGCGAATTGCATATGGTACCGGTCTCGCTTTGAAAAACTTGGGAACTGCATTCTCTTCCATTTTTATCGAGGCGGTTACGCCTTTAAGCGTGCCCAGTTCTTATTGAAATACCTCTTTGGCGTTAGCTAAGATTGTTGACAATCGTCCAGGAGTGACGTCTTCATCTTTTTTACCATCCACCGTCATTGCATGAATGGAATGCCAATCTAAGTTTATCTTCCTGATCCATTCCCATCCCAATAACGGTGGTCCACCATTTGGCAGTATGTAGAGATACAATTTCCGTATTTTCTTGCCATTGTATTCGACAGGCACCCTTATTTTTCCTCTGGGGTATATTTTTTGCCCCGTATACGTCGTCAAGACGATGGATGTCTCTCTCAAGGGTATGTGTGAAAATAGCCGCTCGTAGTCTCGTCGATTCATGACGGTTAGCGCTGATCCTGTATCCAATTCCATTTTAACTTGGGACCCTGCTATCGTGAGAATGACCCAAATGGTTCGGTGATCCTCTTTTGCGATTACATTGTGAAGTTTGAGACAGCTTAGTCTCCTGTTTCCGGATTCACTATCGCTCATCTGGTCTTTGGAACTACTGTCCGTCATCTTTTGTACTTTCTTGTACGGTTCCTTAGTAGCCTTTTTGTTGTCGCTGGTCTTCTTCCCAGACCTACAAACTCGTGCAATGTGTCCAATCTTCCCGCATTGTCTGCATGTTTTGTCTTTGGACCAGCAGTCCTTCTGGTCATGATTAGTTCTGCCGTAGCGATAACATTTTGCAAATCCCCGTGTCATTTCGTGGGTGCCGTATTCCTGTGGTTTTTGTTGAATTTCTGCAGCTCCCCTGGCTGCTGCTTCATACGATACTGCCACGCTAAAAGCCTTATCTAGCGTCAGCTCTTTTTCTGTGAGTAACTTCTTCTGTGTTCCTTCACTCAGGAGTCCACAGACAAATTTGTCCCGTAGGGTATCTGCCAGTCCTGCTCTGAACTGGCAGTGCTTTGATAGCTTGTGTAGTTCCGTAAGATACTCAGCATTGCTCTCATCTTTGTGCTGAGTTCTCCTGTGGAATTTAAATCTTTCTGCTATCAACAGCGGTGCAGGGTTTAAGTGCTCCTGTAGAACAGCAACAATTTTGTTAAAACTCTTCGCCTTCAGTATGGCTGGAGTAATCAGATCCTGCAATAGGCCGTACGTTCTAGCGCCCATTAAGTTTAACAATATCGATGCCTTTTTCCCCTCCTCTATATCGTTTGCCTCGAAATATACCTCTACTCTTTCCACAAACGTGGTCCAGTCCTCTAATGTATTATCAAAAGCAGTGATACAGCCAGTCTTCGGCATCTTGCAAATCTAAAATGGCGCCTCCCGCGCTTTGCCTTCTTCTCAAATTTAACAAAATGGCGCCTCCCGCGCTTTGTATTCTTCCCCGCTGTTGTTAGCGCTGCTTTCCACGGTTTCTTGCGCGTATTCTTTTTCTTTTATTATTTTCCTGTTGTGGAGCGGACCCTCTGGGACACTTCCCACCCTCTTCTGAGGTCCGAACGCTGCCCAGCTTCGAAACACCGGCCGCGCCCTGTGTGCTCCACCCTCTCTCTCTCTCCTTGCTTCCCGACTCGCTGCCCGGCCCCGTTGAAAGGCCACCCGATCGAGCCTCAGCCCGCCGCAGCCCAGGAAGGATCAGAGCACTACCTGCCACCAGCCCGATTAGCTGGGAAACCACGGACCGAGGAACCTAGCCTGGCTCTGGAAAGTCGCTCCTGCAAAGCCTTGAACCCGATGATTGACGGTCGACGCCCGTTTCCCGAGTTTCAATGGCCTCTTTTTTTTTTCTTTCTTCTGGCTCCGATCTTCAACAACGTCGTCGGAGCTGCTGCTGGGTTGCAGGTAAGTTTGTTTCTTTACTCGTCGCCAGTGTTAAGTCCGTGAATGATTTAGACATGGACTTGCAGGAATGAAAACAAAGAGATGTTTACTGGTGGAAGTCCATAACGAACCTAAACAACTGAGGCTCTCTAGCGCCTTTTATACAGGGGTGGTCACTGCCAGTACTGCAGTCTGAGACCAGTTATTCTCTTAAAGGTACATACACAACACAAACCATCACAAACAATCACAACAGGTGAGGGCGTCCTTGAATTTGGAGAAAGAAACGTCTCAGCAACTCCCTCTACTGCTGGCCCCTTGATGGAGACCGACTTCTCTTTCGTGGTCGGCCCCTTCCCTCCCTGCTGCTCCTACGTAATTGAACCCCAGTGGCGGCGTCAAGGCTGGGGGACGCCTGCTGACTGTCTGGAAGTGCAGAAGCCCCTGAGGGACGGGCTGGACGACCACTGGGCTGGGAGGGTGCAGAGGCTGGCTGCTTGATCTGGCCATGGCTGGAAGCAGTGTTCCCTGCAGGTGGTGGCAGCTGCACTGCAGACGTTCCAGCGGTGGCATGTGCAATGGTCACCTGCTGAGAGAGGACACCTGCACCATGGTCGGACGACACACTGGCTCTCTGAGGGGACCGGTTCGGCTCATCCACCACAATCGACTGCTCCACTGCTTCCTGGCCTCGTTTGGTACTGGAAGGGCCCGGGGTGATCCTAGCTGATGCAGATAGGGTGGCAGCAGTGAGAGTTCACGTTGCCTCAATCTGGGTGTGGACGAGGCCAGCAAGTGACTGCGTGGCAGCAGTGAGGACCTGTGTGGCGGTGGCAGTGCTTCGGAGAAGCCCTGGACAGTCCTTTCCATTGTTTCGGACAAGGCCGGAGCAGTCCATTCCACTGCCTCGGACAAGCCCTGGACAGACCTTTCCAGGGATTGTCCAAAGCTCTGAACAGTCCTTTCCATAGCAGCCTCGAAGCCCTGGACACTCCTCTCCATTGCTGCCCTGAAGCCCTGGACAGTCCTCTCCATTGCTGCCCCAAAGTCCAGCACACTCTTTGCCAGTGACTGAGGCATCCTCCCCACTGCAGCCATAAGCTCAGTGTGCCTGAGCTGGGCCTGGGTGCTCATTTCAGCCAGGCTACGCACCTCCTCTGCACTCTATGCAGCAGTCATCGTTCCCTGCCTTGCTCTCCGGGGAGCCGGTGCCCGAACTTGCCTATCCCCCTCACGTTGCTGCAGGCCGCTTGTTCCGGCAACTGGCTCCTCATTAGAGCCCCCCCTCCCCTCCAGGGAACTACTATCCCCAGTCTGCAGATGTGTAGGCTCCCCTGAGGCTGGAACGAATGGTCCGGCTTCCTCCTGATCCTTGCCTCCGGAGGCACTGGCACTGGCAGCATCAGGGCCCGGATCCCGAGCTGGTGATGCAGCATCTGAAAGCAGGGAGGTGGAAGAGTGGCTTTAGCAAAAGGACAGGTTGGCAGCAAGGCATGCCAGATTGCGGCAAGGCTATGACATGGCTCCACAGTGAGAAAGCATGCTGGTGGGGGGACCAAGTGGAAGGAGACAGCTGTAAAAGGTGAGAGCCTTACCATCGCTGTCGACAATGGGGTCGGCAGCTGCAGTGGTAACAGGACCACTCAGATGTCCTCCAAGAATCTGGTGCACTCTCTCCTCGAGATCCGTGAGAGTGACCACTTGTGGAGGTCCTTCACCGGTTCGAAGCTGGTCTTTGCAAATCTTCGCCAGCTTGGACTGCAGGGGAAAGAAGGGGAAGTTCTGTTACATGATGCCCTGAGTGATCATCTCATGCCCCCCATGGTGGAAGAGCCCTTACATGATGCCCTGAGTGATCATCTCATGCCCCCCATGGTGGAAGAGCCCTTACATGATGCCCTGAGTGATCATCTCATGCCCCCCATGGTGGAAGAGCCCTTACATGATGCCCTGAGTGATCATCTCATGCCCCCATGGTGGAAGAGCCCTTACATGATGCCCTGAGTCAAATGTGCATGTGTGTGCCCAGAAAGGGCCATGGGTGCTTGCTGACACATGGCCATTGGGGCATCGCGCACCCTGTAGCCATAAAGTCAGGTGCAGATGGAGGGAATCAGAAGTTTGCATAAACACCACTCACCCTCACGACCCGAGTGAGGTCGTTGAATTTCTTCCTGCACTGTACAGGGCTCCTGGTCACCATGCTGCTGGAGTTGACCCTCTGAGAAACATCCCTCCAAGCTCGGCGGTATTCCTTTTTGTGGTATCTTGAGGTGGCCATAGATGGAGACGGACACAGGTTAACTCCGTAACATGGTTTAATCAACACTTGCACATAAAAGCTTCTGCCATGAGGCAGCAAAAACAAAGAGTACAACCAGTACCGACCAGACTTAACTCAGGAGACCAATTGCCACAGCCCCACCTGGTGGATCAGGTTACTCATAACCTCCCAGGTTACTACACTCCTCCCCCCTTAAGATTGCCGTATGCAATTCTTAAACAATAACCCTTACTAGGTACTACATTTTAATTAACCAGCATGCTCTAACCATGGTTAACCCCTGACTAATTTAACAGGTTTGTATAAGTCTTTCTGGTTGCTTGCGAATCCTTTGTGAACGTCTTAATTCCACTTGTGGTGGATTCTCAGAATCACTCGCACTTGAGATTGGAGTAGTCTCTGATGTTGGTTTCACTCTGTCCCGCTGTGGCCTGGCAGTACCAGTGTCCACTGGCACCTTATAAGCCGTGCTGGGTCCTGGAACATCCTCCTCTACTGCCCTTTGTTCCATCTGAGGCAGTTCCCCCTGCTGCCAGCTGAAAAGCTGATCCACATGCCGACGAACCCCTCGACCATCCCCTCGTAACACGGAGTACGACACAGGTCCTGTAATGTCCTGGTTTAGTCCTGGTGTCCATTTAGGTCCATAGCCGAAGTTTCGGGTGTACACAGAGTCCCCTATGGTGAAATGGCGAGCTTTAGTATGTTTGTCATGGTATGCTTTTTGGTTTGTTTGTTTTGTCTCAACCTTGCTTTTGAGATCTGGGTGTATCAGGTCTAATGTGCACCGCAACTTTCTCCTCATCATCAACTCAGCCGGAGAAAGCCCCATGGTAGCTTGGGGTGTTATACGATAACTAAACAAGGCTCTATTGAGCTTGGTCTCCAGGGTGTCACCTGAGCTATTCCTCATGAGCTCCTTAAAAGTCTGCATGGCTCACCCATTTGAGGCTGGGTGATATGGAGCCGAGGTGACATCACAGAATCACAGAAACCTCACAGTACAGATAGAGGCCATTTCGGCCCATCGAGCCTGCACCAACACATATCCCACCCGATCCCCGTAACCCCTACACCAACACATATCCCACCCTATCCCCGTAACCCCACGTATTTAATCCCCCTAACACTAAGGGTCAATTTTTATCATAGCCAATCAACCTAACCCGCACATCTTTGGACTGTGGGAGGAAACCGGAGCACCCGGAGAAAACCCACGCAAACACGGGGAGAATGTGCAAACTCCACACAGACAGTCACCCGAGGCCGGATTCGAACCCGGGTCCCTGGTGCTGCGAGGCAACAGTGCTAACCACTATGCCACCGTGCTGCCCTGTGACATGTGTGATTCCATTCCTTACCATGAATTCTTTGCTCCCTTCACTAACAAAACACTGTGCCTTGTCGGATACAATCATTTCTCGAATACTATGCGTGCTGGAGCTGTTCCTGAGACAATCCAGTGTGGCATCAGTCGTTGCAAAGCTCACTGGATAAACGTCGGTCCACTTTGAGTGAGCGTCTACCAGCACCAAAAACATTTTGCCCATAAAAGGTCCCGCATAGTGTATGTGAATTCTCCTCCAGGATTTGCTGGGCCACTCCCAGGAATGGAGTGGTGCCCCGGCAGGTGCCTTCCTCTGTTCCTGACATATAGTGCATGACTTTACCTTTGACTCAATTTCAGCATCCAAGTTAGGCCACCACAGGTAGCTCCTAGCCAATCCTTTCATTCTAGTCATTCCTGGGTGCGTTTGATGCAACTTTTCCATCAAAGTAGAGCGTCCCCGCTCTGGGACTATGATGCGTGCTCCCCATAGCACACATCCATCTTGGACACTGAGCTCGTGCTGTCTCTGTCTGTACGGCGCGAACTCCGGTCCCTCACGGTGATCTGGCCAGCCTTTCAACACATACTCACGGACCCTTGACAGAACGGCGTCCTTGGCTGTCCAGCCCTGGATTTGCGCTGAAGTCATCAGGGGACTGATCTCCTGATCCAGCATCAGGGCATGCTCCTCAGGGGAAGTACTGCGAGGAGATTTTGCGAGGGGCAGGCGGCTGAGAGCATCAGCGTTCCCGTTTTCCTTGCCAGCTCTGTACGTGATCACATATTCATAGGCTCTTAGTATTACTGCCCATCTCATTATTCTCGGTGATGCCATTTGAGGCATCGCTTTCATCTCATTCAGTAAGCTAATAAGAGGCTTGTGGTCAGTACTGATTACAAACTTCCTCCCATATATGTACTTATGGAATTTCTTTACTCCAAATATAATGGCTAACCCCTCTTTATTAAGCGTGAATAGTTCTTTTCCGCAGCTGTGAGCGTGCATGAAACAAACCCGATGGGCCTTTCCGCTCCATCTGGCATGCGGTGGGCCAACACTGCCCCCACTCCATAGGGTGATGCATCGCAGGACATTATCAGCTCCTTCTTCTCGTCGTAATGCACTAACACCCTGCTGGACTGAAGTAGTTCCTTTGACTGCTGAAACACTTTCGCTTGCTCTGGCCCCCAATGCCATGGCTCCTCCTTTCTCAGCAGTTTGTGCAGGGGTGCCAGCAGCATCGATAAGTTTGGAAGAAACTGATTATAATAATTCAGGAGCCCTAGATAGGCTTTCAGTTCAGTCACTGAGGTGGGTGCAGGTGCATCCTGCACTGCCCGCACTTTCCCTGGTAATGGATGGAGGCCTGTGGTATCCACCCGATGTCCCAGGAATGTAACTTCCTTCTCCATGAAACTACACTTACTCCATTTAAGGCGTAGCCCTGCCTCTTCCAGCCGCTGTAGCACTTTGTCCAGTGTTGTTACGTGATCCTGATCATCACTTCCTGTTAGCAGAATATCATCTAAGTACACAGCCACCTTTGGAATGCCCTGCAGAATGCCCTCCATAGTCCGTTGGAATATTGCTGGGCTAGAACTGACACCAAATGGTAACCTGGCATACGTGAACAGCCCCTTGTGCGTGTTCACCGTGACAAACTTTTTTGATTCTTCATCTAGCAATATCTACTGATACGCATGACTCATGTCCAGTTTGCTGAATCTTTCTCCCCCAGCGAGCGATGTTAACATGTCCTCCATTCTCGGAATGGGGTACTGTTCCAGTGATGATACTCTGTTCACTGTTAACTTATCGTCACCACACACCCTTACTTTACCGTCGGGCTTCAATACCGGGACTATTGGTGCTGCCCAGTCTAAAAATTTCACTGGTTCTATTACTTTGTCCTTTAGCAGGCGATCTAGTTCCGCCTCAACCTTGGTTTTCATTGCAAAAGGCACCAACCTTGGTTTAAAGAAACGAGGTGTGGCATCACTGGCTACATGAATCTTGGCTGTGGCTCCCCTTAAGGTGCCCAGTTCGTCCTTGAACACTAACTCATGCTTCATCAGCACTTCTTGCAGTGCCTCTGTACTGTCCTCCATTTTATTCATTGCCTGCCAGTCCACACTCAACTCACTGATCCACCCTCGCCCTAACAGGTTTGGCCCTGACCCTGCTACCACTACCACCGTAAGCTCTTTGGTGACTCCGTTGTGTTCCACTTGTACTTCGGCCACCCTCAAAATGTCCACCTTCTGTCCTGTGTAGGTTTTGAGGCTAATGGGGCATGTACCTAGCTCTGGTACTTTTGCTTCCCCCCATAGCTTGGCGTACTCAGTCTGTGACATTATGGCTACACTACATCCGGTGTCAATCTCAAACTTTACTTGACCTCCGTTCACTATCAAACACTGAGTGAGAGGGGGTACGTTGGGCCTTGAAGTGTCTATACTGTATATAGTGAAAACCTCCTCACTAGACTCACTAGACTCTTCCTCCTCTTGTATGTAATTTGCCCGCCCCTCCCCACTTTAGCATGCTTTGCCCTTTTAGCACTGCTTCTCTCACTCACTGCCCTTTTACAGACTTTCTTTAAGTGCCCTATTCTTCCACAATTGTGGCACTTTGCCTTTGCAAACCTGCAGTCCTTTGCATAATGGCTCGTCCCGCCACATCGGTAGCAATCCCCAACCCCAACTGGTGGACTTTTCGCGCCAGCTCCTCCTGTGGTGATCAATAATATGTCATTCTATAGTGGACACTAGGTGGAGCTGTAGAGCTGTATATAGCTGTATGTATAAGACTACACTACCCAGCTATATATTATATTAAGACTACATTACCCATGAGGCTAGGCTACCCACAAGGCAGCAGTCAAGATCGAAGCCTCTACAAGATGCTGTACAAGTCCACATGTGCTCAATAAAAGTAGCTAGCAAAAGCTAGCTGTGTTCATAATAAGAATGTCTATTTATTAATGAACATAACATGGTACCAGGGGTGGTGAAGATCTGCTGAAAATTGTGAAAAGCGACATGGAGAATTTGAAGACCCCAGAGCGTTTGAAACTCACAGAAAAAATCGACTACAATTGGCAGACTTTTAAACAGCAATTCGAACTCTACATTGCAGCCATCGGATTTGGTACAAAGACAGACGCAAGGAAGATAGCGTTGCTGCTTACGGTTGCAGGCCCACAGGTGATAAAGGTATTTAATACATTTGTATTTAATCCAGCGGAGAACAGAGACAAATTAGACGACGTGCTACATAAATTTGATGCACATTGTTCTCCCCAAAAAAATGAGACGTATGAAAGATACATCTTCCGTTCTCAGACACAGCAACAAAATGAGACTTTTGATAGCTTTATAACTGATCTGACACTGAAAGCACAGGCATGTAATTTCTCTGAGCTCAAAGCATCCATGATTCGTGACCAGATTGTGTTTGGTATTCATGATAAAAAAGTCAGGGAACGTCTGTTGAGAGAAACCGAACTAAATTTGGAAAATGCGGTGAAAATATGCCAAGCCAGCGAGCTAGCTCGAAAGCACGCACAGACGTTCAGTGAAATCAATAATGAAAAGCAATCGGAGAATGAAATTTTTAATTGTAAACGCTATGGTTACAAACACCAGTTAAGACAATGCCCAGCGTTTGGAAAAATGTGCACAAAGTGTAATGGAAAGAATCACTTTGCCAAACAATGCTTTTCAAAAGTACAAACTAAGAAACGGCAACCAGTTAATGTAATTGAGGACACTGATTATTTGTAGGAATGGTGTCATGTGACAATATCAAAAAGGATACAGAAAATGTGCAGCCCTCAGAAATGGACAATGCTGAACATAAAGTTAATGCAGTAAAAGAGGACAAATGGATGATCCCACTGCAGGTAAATGGAGCATTAGTTACCTTGAAACTAGACACTGGGGCAAAAGCAAACTTAATCAGTATGAGTGACATCAACAATATGAAAGAAAAGCCCAAAATTCAGAAAAAGTCAGTACTACTGAAGGACTATAATGGACAGAAAATAGATAGCTCAGGTGTATGCAGACTTACAGTGACAGTCAAAGACAAAGTGCATCATCTCATGTTTTCTGTTGTTGCTGAAAGGCTTGATTCACTACTGGGTGACAAAGCTTGTGAGGACATAGAACTGGTCAAAAGAGTCTACCGTATAAACTGTGCCATAAGCAGACCAGATGACTCGATGGATTCTGTAGTGAATAATTTCCAGGATGTGTTCAAAGGATTTGGAGTTCTACCATTCACTTACAAGATCCAGCTAAAGCAGGATGCTCAGCCAGTGGTACATGCTCCACGAAAAGTTCCAGCACCCCTGCGTGACCGGCTCAAGAATGAACTGGACAGAATGACCACACTAGGAGTCATCAGGAAAGTCGAAGAGCCAACAGACTGGGTTAACTCCATGGTATGTGTAAAGAAAAAGAACAATGATCTAAGAATATGCCTGGATCCAAAGGACTTAAATGCAAACATAAAACGTGAACACTACCAGATTCCCAAGCGAGAAGAAATCACCAGTGAAATGTCAGGTGCCAGATACTTTACAAAGCTCGATGCCTCACAAGGATTTTGGCAACTAAAACTGGATGAAGAGAGCACCGAATACTGTACCTTCAACACACCATTTGGCAGGTATTGTTTCCTCAGAATGCCTTTCGGGATAATATCTGCATCTGAAATCTTTCATAGAGCGATGGAACACATAATTGAAGGTCTGGAAGGAGTTCGGGTCTATGTTGATGACATCATCATCTGGGGCTCCACACTGAAAGAACACAATGAGAGACTGACTAAAGTGCTACAGAGCATACGCCGGAATGGACTGAAGCTCAACAAAGCCAAGTGTCAGTTTGGCGTCCAGGAAGTCACTTTCCAAGGAGATAATCTATCTGGTAAAGGAATAGAGCCACATATGGAAAAAGTAAACGCCATACTCAAAATGCCCCGACCCACTGACAAAAAAGGAGTGCTACGCATCATGGGGATGATAAACTTCATTGGAAAGTTCATTCCTAACTTGTCAGCCCAGACAGCCTGTCTGCGAGACCTGCTACATAAAACAAATGAGTTCGCATGGACAGAAAGACATGAACAAGAGTGGATAAACCTCAAAACAGTGCTGACAACCACACCTGTACTCACCTTCTTTGACCCAACCAAAAGAATCAAAGTGTCAATGGATGCATCAAAAGATGGCCTAGGTGTGGTCTTGCTACAAGCTGAGGGTGAAGATTGGAAGCCTGTTGCCTATGCCTCCAGGTCTATGACTGATACTGAGTGTCGATACGCCCAGATTGAAAAGGAATGTCTAGGCTTGGTAGTTGGACTAGAAAAGTTTCATGGCTACATATATGGACTTCCCACCTTCACAGTTGAGACAGACCACAGCCCTCTGGTTGCCATCATAAAAAAAAACCTGAATGAGATGTCTCCAAGGATTCAACGACTCATGATGAAGCTGCAAAGATATGACTTTGAACTGATCTACACACCAGGCAAATACATAGTGTTAGCAGATGCACTATCCCGAGCACCCACAATGAGTCATGGGAGCTCTACTGAAGAAGACGTGGATGTTCATGTGAGTATGGTCACTGCTGCGCTGCCCGTGTCAGACACAAAATCAAAGCAAATAGCAGAAGAAACAGTAAAAGATACAGTATTACAAACAGTAATAGAGAACATTCATCATGGTTGGCCAAAAGCTTCCTGTCCAAAATATTTTCACATAAGGTCAGAATTGAGTGTTGCAAGTGGACTATTACTAAAACAGAACAGAATAGTCATTCCACAGGCTCTATGTCAAGACATGCTGAAAAGGATTCATGAGGGACACCTCGGAATTGAAAAATGCAAAAGGAGAGCAAGAGACACTGTTTATTGGCCTGGCATAAATAAGGACATTGAGAACATGATAGGCAAATGTGAGACATGTCAGAAACACCAAAACAAACAAGCAAAGGAACCAATGATAGTAGCTGACATACCAACAGCAGCATGGCAAAAGGTTGGTATGGACCTTTTTCATTTAAACGGTAAAGACTATCTAATAGTGATTGACTACTATTCTAACTATCCTGAGATGGCGCTGCTCTCAAGCACCACAGCAAGCAGTGTCATAATGCATGTGAAATCCATCTTCGCCAGACATGGAATTCCCAGGATTGCCGATGGCGACAATGGTCCGTGCTTCAACTGTAAGGAGTGGCAACAGTTTGCAGCACATCACATCCAGTCCTTTGTATGCTCAGTCAAATGGTAAGGCAGAGAAAGGTGTTCAAGTTCTCAAGCAGCTACTGAAGAAAGCGACAGAAAGCAAGTCTGATCCTTATCTCACCCTGCTGAGCAACCGAGCCTCACCTTTAGACTGTGGTTCTTCACCTGCTGAACTACTAATGGTTCGCAAGTTGCGCACCACGCTACCCTGCTGTGCAAAAGAACAGCAAAGTGAGGAACTGAGACAGAGACTTCAACTGTTAAAGCTGAAACAGAAATCATACTATGACAAGTCATCCAAAACTCTAAAACCATTGACAAAGGATGATGTTGTCAGGATTGAGGATCCAGATGCATGGAACAGGAAAGCTACAGTTCTTGAGGAAGTAGGACCAAGGTCATACACTGTGAGAACTGAGGAAGGACAGATTCTCAGGAGGAACCGCCGTTCCCTCCTAAAAACACAAGAGACTATTCAAGACCAGATTGATGACAATGCCGCAACTGCATCTTGTCATTCACCGCCAGAACAATCTCATGAAGACACATCAGACTTACCCGTGTTGAGAAGATCCACACGTGAAGTAAAAGAGCCTGATAGACTTAATCTTTGAGTACAATGTAAAGCTTTGAAAATGTGTTGACTGTTTTGAAAATGTTTATGCTTATAGAGCACTAACAAAAGTGTTACTGATATTATCTTTATTGTTTTCTTGAAAGTTGATTGATATTGATTTTGTTAAACCTCAAAGGGGGATGTATTGATCAATAGCATGTCATTCTATAGTGGACACTAGGTGGAGCTGTAGAGCTGTATATAGCTGTATGTACAAGACTACACTACCCAGCTATATATTATATTAAGACTACATTACCCATGAGGCTAGGCTCCCCACAAGGCAGCAGTCAAGATGGAAGCCTCTACAAGATGCTGTACAAGTCCACATGTGCTCAATAAAAGTAGCTAGCAAAAGCTAGCTGTGTTCATAATAAGAATGTCTATTTATTAATGAACATAACACCTCCCACTGGTTTACTCCATTTCTCCTTGCTCATACTGTTTAAGTCCTTAATGTCCTTGTTAGCCGTCTCCATGGCTTGTGCTATTTTAAGTGCCGTCTCAAACGTTAATCCTTCTTCTGACAGCAACCTTTGCTGTATACTGTCGTCGTTAACTCCGCATACTAGTCTGTCCCTTAACATGGCTGTGAGCGCATTTCCAAAATTACAGTCCTGTGCGAGCTTCTGAAGCTCCTCCACATACTCAGTAACGCTTTGTTCCGGCCTCCTAATCCTCGAATTGAATTTCCATCTCTATACTATTTCACTAGGTTTCGGATTGAAATGATTCTTTAGTGGACTCACCAACTCGTCAAAAGATTTTTCTCCTGGCCACTCCGGGCTCAGCAGATTCCTCATCCGTGTGTAGGTTTGCGCTGCCACACTACTCAGTAAAATGGCCCTTTTCTTTTCAGCACTGTCCACCTCGTTTGCCATAAAGAAATGGCTCAGTATTTCACAATACTCCTCCCAAGACTGCGACTTGCTGTCAAAAGGTGCCACGGAGCCTACCGTTCCTGCCATCCTTGGAGTCCGGTCACTTCAGCCAAAAAGTCAAACTCCGTTTCGACTCCCGCGGCCTAGCCTCGTGCTTTTCCGACTAGTTTGCTAACCAACCTGAGCACCTCTTCCGAATACTCCCTAACTATGACTGATCCACCAAAACGTTTCCATCCTTTATTCTCTTCACCATATGTGGTATCTTGAGGTGGCCATAGATGGAGACGGCACAGGTTAACTCCGTAACATGGTTTAATCAACACTTGCACATTAAAGCTTCTGCCATGAGGCAGCAAAAAACAAAGAGTACAACCAGTACCGACCAGACTTAACTCAGGAAACCAATTGCCACAGCCTCACCTGGTGGATCAGGTTACTCATAACCTCCCAGGTTACTACACTTTTGATTTGGCCTCCTGCCATTGTCTGGATACAGAACATCTTGACGGCGCTCCACTGCGGCCACCAATTACTCCAGAGTCTCATTGCTGAAGCGCTCTGCTCTCTGTCTCACCTTCTCCATCTGGTCCAAGTTTTTTGCACCAGAGAAGGCCCTGCGCCGATTCTGAGGCCTACAACGCGCTGAGTGTGGAAGCTAAGGCTGACTGACCCACCCCTTTAAGAGCCGGCCGGCGCCTGGAAGTCTCGTGGTTATCGGCAATTGAGAGCACCTGCGCTGCGCCCGTCCGCGCCGATATTGGGTTGCGCCGGAAGTTTAGTGCCTTAGGAGTCCTGTGCAACGTCTGAATTCGCGCCTCAATCACCTTTGGGGGCGATGCAATCCAATATCGCGCCAGGCGGCGATAAGTTGCGTCTGGCTATAAACTTTGCGCAGCACCAGTTCTAACGCCTCAAGCGGGGCTATACCCAATTTCTAGGCCTGTGGGTGCTGCACTGATTCGGGGCATCATCCTGTGCCTGCAGAATCGGAGGCATTAGAGATGCAGAGAGAGAGCGGCAATAATGGCCAGAGGGAGGAGGGCAAACAGGCCTGTGCACAGGAGACCTTACCCTCCCAGGGTATTCCGGGAACAATTCTCCCACATTCATTTGTCTGAGGAGCAGTGTTTGCGTAGGCTGCGCTTCAGCAAGGAGATGGTCGCTGAGCTCTGCCACCTGCTGCAGCCAGATCTGCAGCCTCAACTGAGGACCAGGATGTCTCTGTCGGTGGCTGTGAAGGTGACAGTGGCTCTGAATTTTCATGCCACCAGCTCCTTTCAAGCAGCTACTGGGGACATCGCCAATATCTCCCAGTTCGCGGTCCATTGCTGTATCTGGGAGGTGACAAATGCCCTCTATAAAAGGAGACACCAGTACATCTCTTTCCCGATGACCCGGGCTAAACAGCATGAATGCGCATTGGGCTTTGTGAGGATGGCGGGCTTCCCCATGGTGCAGGGCACCATTGACTGCATGCATGTGGCTTTGAGGGCACCGCATGAGAATGCAGAGGTTTTCCGAAACCACAAGGGGTTCCACTCCTTAAATGTCCGGTTGGTTTGTGACCACAGACAGCTGATACTCGCTGTCAATGCCCGCTATCCTGTCAGCAGCCACGATGCTTTCATCCTGCACCAGACTGTTGTGCAAGAGCTTTTCCAGGCACCGCATCAGGCAATTGGTTGGCTCCTCGGGGACAAGGGTTATCCACTCTGCACCTGGCTGATGACACCGCTCTGTAACCCCAACACCCCTGCCGAGCTGCAGTACAATGAGAAGTCATCTCACCACCAGGAACATCGTTGAGCAGACGATCGGCGTGCTCAAGCAACGGTTCCGCTGTCTGGACCACTCAGAAGGAGCCCTGCAGTACTCGCCTGAGCGAGTCTCCCTCTTCATAGTTGTGTGCTGCATGCTTCATAACCTGGCAATCCTCAGGACTCAGCCAATGCCACCAGGCCTTGGAGCACCACCGGAGGAGGAGGAGGAGGAAGAGGAGGAAGAGGAGGAGGAAGAAGAGGAGGATGATCAGCAGCAGCACCAAGGCAGGAGGGAGGCCCACAATGTTAAGACTGCAAGGGCTGTCCGTCAAAGACTGATAACAAGCCGCTTCTAGGCCCCCACTGAGGAAATGGCTCCTGGCATGGAGAACAACATGATGGAAAGCCACCCGCAACCCCTATAGCTGGCCAAGGCAACAATAATTCCAAAGGCCAAACATGTACATTTTGAATCCAAAAACTTTTTTATTTTACAAACTTTGTGTGTGTCATTTATTCATGAAAAACTAATAGAAACAAACACAAAAAATCAATAATTAACATAACTGGTTCTCACAACCCGGAGATAATGTCCAAAACACTAAACAAAAGTTATCAGATGAAACTCGGCCTTTGATAACAACATTCCCAACATTTCGTCAGAGCTCCTACTTTTTGCCCTTCGAGGGTGATCTCCTTCCCTTGCCCACTTGCCCCCTTCCCACCCTACTGCTACTCCGTAATGGTACCCCAGTGGCTGCAGCAAGGCTGATGGAAGGCTGCTGTTTGTCAGAACCTGAGACTGCAGATGCCCTTGAAGGACGCCCTCGACCAGCTCTGGGCCTGGAGGGCCCGGCTGCAGATTGCACCAACTCTGCATGGCCGGCAGCAGTTTGGGCTACAGGTGGTGGCAAGTGCAATGGGGAAGTACCAGTGGTAGGAGCAGGAATGCTGTCATCCTGACAGAGGACAGCAACTCCCTGCTCGACCGACACACAGGCACTCCCATGGGGCAACACCTCAGCATCCGGAGCAATCTGCTGGAGCACAGATTGTTGGCCTGCTGCGGCACCGTGAGAGCCCCAGGGCAATGTGGCCGACCCAGCGAGGATGGCAGCAGGCAGAGCTTGCGTTGCCTCAATCTGAGTCTGCATGAGAGCAGTCTGAGATGGGATCACGGCAGCCAGTGACTGAATTGCAGCACTAAGCTTTAGTGTGGCTCTGCCTGTGCTACAGCGAAGTGCTCCACACTCCTTGCCAGTGCATCAATGCATTCAGGCACCCTTCCCACTGCACTCATGAGCTCAGTGTGCATGTCCACCACCTGGGTGTTCATTTCAGCGATCAGCTGCTCCTCCTCTGCGTCCAGTGCAGCAGGACTCGCTTGCCTACTCTCCCTCTGGGGAGAAGTCCACCGAGCTTCCCTACCCCATCGTGTTGCTGCAGCCTGCTGGGTCCCAGAGCTTCACCCTCATCAGATCCTTCCCCCCTGCTCCCCTCCAGGGAAGACGTGGTCCCAGTGTGGGCATGGGCTTCCTCGGGAGAGGGTGGCGCTCTGGCTCCAGCTTCCTCTTCCTCCTCGCCTGCGGCTTCGCTCCCACTGACTGCTTGAGGGCCCGTCTCCTCAGCTAGTGAATCATCATCTGAAAGCAGGGAGCTACAAGAGTGGCTTTAGCATGAGGACAGGGGGGTAGTAAGGGAGGAAGAAGTGGACGATTTAGTAAGTTGGATTGAAAGTGTAAAAGGCTGGTGTTGTGAGGGACAAGTGGAATGAGAGAGGAGAGAAAGCTGATGACCTGAACGGGGTCGGCCTCTCCAGGGGCAATGGGACCGATCACCTGGCGTGCCACAATGCTGTGGGCACACGCCTCAAGATCGCTGTGGGTTTGCAGCTGAGGCCACCCTCCACCCATCCGTTGCTGCTGTCTCCTGTTATGAGATAGCTTTGCCTGCAAGAAAAAGGGTCTTGCCTGATGTGCCTCCCATAGTTGAATAGCACTTAATGTATGCAAGGTGTGGAATGTGCGTGTGTGTTTTACAAGATGGCCATAGGTCTTGGGTGAGTGTTGGGCATTGGGGTTTTAAGACCCTCTGGCCATAGAGTGAGGTTGAGATGGAGGGATGGAGAGGTATTGAAAAAAATCCACTCACCCTGATGACCCGAGTGAGGTCGTTGACTAGATGCTGGAAGGATGCTCCCGATGGTCGGGGAGTCCAGAACCAGGGGTCATAGTCTAAGGATAAGGGGTAGGACATTTAGGACTGAAATGAGGAGGAATTTCTTCACCCAGAGAGTGGTGAACCTGTGGAATTCTCTGCCACAGAGGACGGTGGAGGCCAGTTCATTAAATATATTCAAGAAAGAGTTGGATATATTTCTTAAGGCTAAAGGGATCAAGGGATATGGGGAGAAGACAGGGACAGGGTACTGAATTTGGATGATCAGCCATGATCTCATTGAATGGCGGAGCAGGCTCGAAGGGCCGAATGGCCTACTCCTGCTCCTATCTTCTATGTTTCTATGTTTCTATGTTGAACTTTTTGCGACATTGAGTATAGGTCCTGGGCACCATGCTCCTGGAGGAGACGTGCTGAGCCACCTCCCTCCACACTCTTCTGTAGTCACGCGGCAATGGCCTCCTGCCACTCTCAGGGTACAGTATAGATCATCTGCGCACCACTGCGCCAACCATAGCCTCCTAGGCCTGGTCGCTGAAGCGCTGAGCTCGTTCCCTGAGTATCTCCATAGTCCTTGGCTGGAAAATTTAGGCACAGGTCTGTCCACGACGAGATTGAAGCCTGCAATGAGCAGTGTGTGGCTGGAGAGCAACATCAACCCTCCCCTTTAAGAACAGTCCAGCACCAGTGTGTCTGTGTTCCATTGCTGACTGACATCACCTGAGCTTTGCCCGCGCTCTGTGTTAGCGGCTCGGTCCTCAGCCTTTGCGCCTTAAGAGAGGTGTGAAGCACCTGATTTAGCGCTCCAATCACCTCCAGGGGCGATAAAAGCCAAGTTTGCAGTCAGAGGCGATAATTACCACCAGGCGCTAAACTTTGCGCCCGGCCGATAATTGCGCCCCATACGGGGCGTTACTGAATTTCTCCCCCATAGAATCTTCCTCACAAGCTACAGCCAACCAGGAGTGTATAGGTTTACATTTAGGGAACAGTGGTCATAGTATCATAAGGTTTAGATTAGCTATGGAAAAGGACAGGGCGCAATCTAGAGTAAAAGGGGTAAAATTTGAGTCGCGCCCCCCTTGGGCGCTAACTTCGCCGGGGAAATAATTAACGCCCCCGCAGCCGAAATTGAGTGGTAGCGCCCCAAGAGGGAAGCGGGGTGCTACTAGAAGCGACCCGCCTCCCTCTTGGGGCTTTGCGAGGGAATATCGCAGCTCTACGTGCCGCAGTATTGCAGCCCTACCTCGCCTTCTTAAAGGGGAGGGGTCTTGCGCAGCCCGGCCCTGTGCCCAGCTGGGCCACCGGGGATCAGAGTGCTAGCAAAAGAGCCCGGCACTCGAGAGAAGTGCCGGGCTCACAGAGCGCAGCTGGCACTTTGTGGGGGGGGGCTTCACAGAAGGCCGGGGACGGCAAAGCGGGTAGGGGCTGGCAGGTGGCCAGCAACAAAAATGGCCGCCCGGCACCTCGCCTTTAATTAGCGCCACTCCGGCCACAGGTAGGCCCCCCTGACCCCATTGGATATAGCGTCCAGCTGTAAGTCAGGGAGCGCTACCGAAGATTGTGGCCGGGGTGCGAGCAGGGTGCTGCGCATGGTGATGACGTCATCGCCGGCGGTGCAGCGCTGCGGGGCGCTAACGGTTACCGCCACCGCTAACCACCCACTGATTTTCGCGGGAGGCATTGGCAGCGTCGCTCCTGGGCACTAGTTGGTTTGTGCCCCATTAGTGCCCTCTTAGGGCTCTAACAGGATGCGCAAAGCAACCGAATTTTTCCCCCAAAATGTTTATTTGGGGAAAAGGCCAATTTCAGGGGAATGTGAATGGATCTGGCCCGGGTAAACTGGAATCAAAGATTGGCAGGCAAAACTGTAGTGGAACAATGAGCTGCCTTTAAAGAGGAAATAGTTTGGGTACAGTTGAGGTACATTCCCACTAGGGGGAATGGCAGGGCAACTAAAGTCAGGGCTCCCTGGATAATGAAAGAGATAGAGGATATGATGAAGCAGAAAAAGAGCGTGTATAACAGATGCCAGGTTGCAAATACATCTGAGAATCAGGCTATATATAGAAAGGTCAGAGGAGAAGTGAAAAAGAAAATAAGAGGGGCAAAGAGAGGGTATGAGAATAGAATGGCAGCTAACATAAAAGGTAATCCAAAAGTCTTCTATAGGAATATAAATAGTAAACGGGTAGTAAGAGGAGGGGTGGGGCCAATTAGGGACCAAAAAGGAGACCTACGCATGGAGGCAGTGGGTATGGCTGAGGTACTAAATGAGTACTTTGCATCTGTCTTCACCAAGGAAGAGGATGCTGCCATAGACATAGTAAAGGAGGAGGTAGTGGAGATACTTGATGGGATAAAAATTGATAAAGGAGAGGTATTAGAAAGGCTGGCTGTACTTAAAGTAGATAAATCACCAGGAGCAGATGGGATGTATCCTAGGATGCTGAGGGAATTGAGGAAAGAAATCGCGAAGATACTGACCATACTATTCCAATCCTCCTTAGATATGGGGGGTGGTGCCAGAGGACTGGAGAATTTGCAAATGTTACACACTTGTTTAAAAAAGTGTGTAAATTAAACCAAGCAACTATAGGCCGGTCAGTTTAACCTCGGTAGTGGGGAAGTTTTTAGAAACAGTAATCAGGGACAAAATTAACAGTCACTTGGACAAGTGTGGATTAATTAAGGCAAGCCAGCACAGATTTGTTAAAGGCAAATCGTGTTTAACTAACTTGATTGAATTTTTTGATGAGGTAACAGAGGGTTGATGAGGGCGATGCGGCTGATGTGGTGTACATGGACTTCCAAAAGACGTTTGATAAAATGCCATATACCTGTAATAGGCTTGCCAGCAAATTTGAAGCCCATGGAATAAAAGGGACAGTGGCAGCATGGATACGAAATTGACAAAGTGATAGGAAACAGAGAGTAGTGGTGAACGGTTGTTTTTTGGACTGGAGGAAGGTATACAGTGGTGTTCCCCAGGGGTCGGTACTGGGACCACTGCTTTTCTTGATATATATTAATGACTTGGATGTGGGTGTACAGGGCACAATTTCAAAATTTGCAGATGACACAAAACTTGGAAGCATAGTGAACAGTGAGGAGAGTGATAGACTGCAGGAAGGCATAGACAGGCTGGTGAACTGGGTGGACACATGGCAGGTGAAATTAAAGCAGAAAAGTGTGAAGTGATACATTTTGGTCGAAAGAATGAGGAGAGGCAATATAAACTAATAGGTACAATCTTAAAGGGGGTGCACGAACAGAGAGACCTGGGGATATATGTGCACAAATCGTTGTAGGTGGCAGGGCAGGTTGAGAAAGCAATTAAAAAAGCTTACAGGATCCTGGGCTTCATAAATAGAGGTACAGAGTACAAAAGTGCAGAAATTATGATGAACCTTTATAAAACACTGGTTCGGCCCCATCTAGAATAATGTGTCCAATTCTGGGCACCGCACTTTAGGGAGGATGTGAAGGCCTTAGAGAGGGTACAGGAAGATTTACGAGAATGGTGCCAGGGATGAGGGACTTCAGTTACGTAGATAGACTGGAGAACTGGGGTTGTTCGTCTTGGAGCAGAGAAGATTGAGAGGAGATTTGATAGAGGTGTTCAAAATCATGAGGGGCCTGGACAGAGTAGATAGAGAGAAACTGTTCCCATTGGTGGAAGGGTCGAGAACCAAAGGACACAGATTTAAGGTGATTGGCAGAAGAACCAAAGGCAACGCAAGAAAAAACTTTTTTACGCAGCGAGTGGTTAGGATCTGGAATGCACTGCCTGAAAGGATGGTGGAGGCAGATTCAATTTTATCTTTCTAAAGGGAATTGCATAAGTCCCTGAGGGAAAGAAATTTGCAGGGCTATGGAGAAAGGGTGGAGGAGTGGAACTAGCTGAAGTGCTCTTGCAGAGAGCCGGCATGGGCTTGATGGGCCGAATGGCCTCCTTCCGTGAAGTAGCCATTTTTGGTTCTATTGCCACAAAATTCAGCTCCTTTGCGCTTGCTGCTAGTGCCATGCACCGCGACCCCTTAGCGCCCCGCCACGACCCCTTACCGCCCCACAGCAGAAATTCGGCAACGCCCCGCGAGACTGCTGCGGGCGGTGTCAGCGCCAGCTTCGCGGGTCGTGAACCGGCCGGCCTCCACTCACGGGGTGCTAATTATAGGGAGGTGCGGCCGCGACCCGCATCGCCATTTAATTTTTTTTGGCCAACCTCCAGGTTGGCCCTTCGTGGCGGTCCTTGGCATGGTCCGTGGCCGCCATCGCGACACGGTGCCGGGTTGCAGCCATGGCCCCATGCCACCCTGGTGGGCTAATGTGGGCCATCGGAGGCCTTGCAGAGCTCACAGCATCCCTCCCCTTTAATAGAAGAGGAGGGATGCTGAAACGCGTCAGCGCTACGTGGAACTAAATTCGGCTTATCGCCCCCAGCGACCGCGAAATTGAGTTTTTGCGCCCAAGAGGGAAGTGGAGCGCTAAATCAATTTTCACTGACCCCCCGATCTGCGAAATTGATTGTCGCCACCTACCTTAGCACCTGGAGTAAACACCGACAGGGAGAGTTGGCGTGAAGCACCAGAAAGCCAGCTCCAGGGACGTTATTTAAAAGGATCATCAGTAATGAGCCGGAACTGTCAGTTCAGTGCAGTTTCAATGCTTTCTTGTCTGTTTCACGTAGTTCAACAGTTTCATTCAGTAATTTCAAGGTTCTTTTGTATAAGGAATGTTGTGGCAACTAAAAGGTACATTTATTCTTAAAAAAAGCAAACTGCTACACTTGATTACAATGGGGCAGTAATTCCTCCCCAAACGCGTGAGTACGGAAGGGGTACTCACGCGTCTGGCCGGAGGAAATGCCGTTTTTCAGCATGCACAGCGCATGCACTGAAAACCGGCATTTCCTCTCCTCTAACCCAAGAGGGGAAGAGGCTAGCGCGTGCGCTGTAGGGGGCAACGCGTGCGTCTTGGATTTCCTCTGTTTTGGGGGATTTGCGCATGTGTAAAGGCCTCCGGTCTTTATGCTTGTAAAAAGCACACGTAAGTATTTATTTTTACTGGTAAGTGGTGTTTTAGTGCAATTTAGATTTTTTTTCCCACAGGTTTATTATTTTAAAGAATCTACAGTAAGGTAAGTTTAGTTTTAGACCCTTTTTATTAAAAATTTATTTTTTGCAAAAGAAAAAATTATTGTTTAAATTATTTTTTTAAACTTATTTATACTTAACTAGCTGAAGTGCCCGGCAGTGCCGAGGCATTTTCGAGGGCATGTTGTTGTTGGAAGAGAGAGAGAGAGCGACTGGGGGGAAGAGAGAGAGCAACTGGGGGGGAAGAGAGAGAGCGACTGGGGGGAAGAGAGGGCGGGGCTCGGAGAGCGGGGCTCTCGGGAGGGGAGTGCGGGTGGGGCGGCGCGGCCGGTGCTCGGGGAGGACGGGGGCGCGGAGAGGGGGGGGAAGGGATGAGCAGCCCGGCAACCGGGCGTGGCCGTCTCGTCAGCC
>NC_140989.1:194094105-194096605 GCF_052327205.1 Somniosus microcephalus
AGGGTTAGGGTTAGGTTTAGGGTTAGGGTTACGGTTAGGGTTAGGGTTAGGGTTAGGGTTAGGGTTAGGGATAGGGTTCGTGTTAGGGTTAGGGTTAGGGTTTGGGCTAGTGGTACCGTTATGGTTAAGATAGGGTTAGGGTCAGAGTTAGGGTTAGGTTTAGGGTTAGGTTTAGAGTTAAGTCTAGGGTTAGTGCTAGGTTTAGGACTAGGTTTAGGGTTAGGTTTAGGGTTAGGGTTAGGGTTAGTGTTAGGGTTTGGGTTAGGGTTAGGGTTAGGGTTAATTTAGGCTTAGGGTTAGAGTTAGGTTTAGGTTTAGGCTTAGGGTTATGGTTAGGGTTAGGGCTACGGTTAGGGCTAGGTTTAGGGCTAGGTTTAGGGTTAGGGTTAGGGTTAGGATTAGTGTTAGATTTAGGGCTAGGTTTAGTGTTAGGGTTAGTGTTAGTTCTGTGGTTAGGGTTAGGGTTAGGGTGAGGGTTAGGACTAGGCTTAGGGCTCGGTTTGAGGTTAGGTTTAGGTTTAGTGTTAGGTTTAGATCTAGGGTAAGGGTTAGGGTTAGGGTTAGGGCTAGGGTTAGGGATAGGTTTAGTGTTAGGGTTATGGCTAGTGTTAGGGTTAGTGTTAGGGTTAGGGTTAGGGCTATGGTTAGCGCTATGGTTAGGGCTTGGTGTAGATTTAGGGTTAGGGTTAGGGTTAGAGATAGGGTTAGGGTTAGGTTTAGGGTTAGGGTTTGGATTAGGGTTAGGGTTAGGGTTAGGGTTAGGATTAGGGTTAGGGTTAGGGTTAGGTTTAGGATTAGGGTGAGATTTATGGTTAGGGTTAGGGTTAGGATTAGGTTTAGGGTTAGTGTTTGGATTAGGGTTAGAGCTAGGGTTACGGCTATGGTTAGGGTTAGGGTTAGGTTTATGGTTAGGGTTGGGTGTAGGCTTAGGGTTAGGGTTAGGGTTAGGGTAGTGTTAGAGTTCGGGCTAGGTTTAGTGTTAGGGTTACGGTTTGTTCTATGTTTGGGTTAGGGTTAGGGTTAGGGTTAGGGTTAGGGCTAGGGTTAGGGCTCGGTTTGGGGTTAGTTTTAGCTTTAAAGTTAGGTTTAGGTCTAGGGTAAGGATTAGGGTTAGGGTTAGGGCTAGGGTTAGGGATAGTGTTAGTGTTAGGGATTTGGTTAGTGTTAGGGTTAGTATTAGGGTTAGGGTTAGGGCTAGGTTTAGTGCTAGGGTTAGGGCTTGGTGTATATTTAGGGTTAGGGTTAGGGATAGGGTTAGGGCTCGGTTTAGGGTTAGCGTTTGGGTTAGGTTTAGAGTTAGGGTTGGGTTTAGCGATAGTGTTAGGGATAGGGTTAGTTTGCGGGTTAGGTTTAGGTTTAGGATTAGGGTCAGGGTAAGGGTTAGTGTTAGGGTTAGGTTTAGGGTTAGGGTTTGGATTAGGGTTAGGGCTAGGGTTAGGGCTAGGGTTAGGTTTAGGGTTAGGGTTGGGTTTAGGGTTAGGGTTAGGGTTAGGTTTAGGGATAGATTTAGGGCTAGGGTTAGGGTTAGGATTAGAGTTATGTCTAGATTTAGTGTTAGGGTTAGGGTTAGGGCTAGGGTTAGTGTTAGGGTTAGTTTTAGTTTTAGGGTTAGGGTTAGGGTTAGGGTTAGTGTTAGGGTTAGGTTTAGGGTTAGGGTTAGGGTTAGGGTTAGGGTTAGGTTTAGGATTAGGGTGAGATTTATGGTTAGGGTTAGGGTTAGGGTTAGGGTTAGGGTTGGGTTAGGGTTAGGGGTGGGTTAGGGTTAGGGTTAGGGTTAGGGTTAGGGTTAGAGTTAGGGTTAGGGTTAGGGTTAGGGTTTGGGTTAGTTTTAGGGTTAGGGTTAGGGTTAGGATTATGTTTAGGATAAGTGTTAGGGTTAGGGTTAGTGTTACGGTAAGCATTATGGTTAGGGTTAGGGTTAGGTTTAGGGTTAAGGCTAGGGTTTGGGTTAGGTTTAGGATTAGAGTTAGGGTTAGGGTTAGTGTTAGATTTAGGGCTAGGTTTAGTGTTAGGGTTAGCGTTAGGGCTAGGGTTTGGGTTAGGGTTAGGATTAGGGCTAGGTTTAGGGCTAGTCTTAGTGTTAGGGTTAGTGTTAGGTTTAGGATTAAGTTTAGGATTAGGGTTAGGGTTAGGGTTAGGGTTAGGGTTAGGTCTAGGGTTAGGGCTTGGTTTAGGGTTAGCGTTTGTATTAGGGTTAGGGTTAGGGCTAGGGTTAGGGATAGGGTTAGGGATAGGGTTAGGGTTAGGGTCAGGGTTAGGGTTAGGGTTTGGGTTAGGTTTATGGTTAGGGTTAGGGTTAGGATTATGTTTAGGATAAGTGTTAGGGTTAGGGTTAGTGTTAAGGTAAGCATTATGGTTAGGGTTAGGGTTTGGTTTAGGGTTAAGGCTAGGATTTGGGTTAGGTTTAGGATTAGTGTTAGGGTTAGTGTTAGATTTAGGGCTAGGTTTATTGTTAGGGTTAGTGTTAGGGCTAGGGTTAGGGTTAGGGTTAGGATTAGGG
>NC_140989.1:194106605-194109105 GCF_052327205.1 Somniosus microcephalus
TAAGCATTATGGTTAGGGTTAGGGTTAGGTTTAGGGTTAAGGTTAGGGTTTGGCTTAGGTTTAGGATTAGGGTTAGAGTTAGGGTTAGTGTTAGATTTAGGGCTAGGTTTAGTGTTAGGTTAGCGTTAGGGCTAGGGTTAGGGTTAGGGTTAGGATTAGGGCTAGGTTTAGGGCTAGTCTTAGTGTTTGTGTTAGGGTTAGGTTTAGGATTAAGTTTAGGATTAGGGTTAGGGCTAGTGTTAGGGCTCGGTTTAGGTTTACTGTTACGGTAAGTGTTAGGGTTAAGTTTAGGGTTAGGATTAGTGTTAGGGTTAGGGTTAGGGCTAGGGTTAGGTTTAGTGTTAGGGTAAGGGTTAGGGTTAGGTTTAGGGTTAGGGTTTGGGTTAGGTTTAGGGTTAGGATTAGTGTTAGTGTTAGGTTTAGGTTTAGTGTTAGTGTTAGGGTTAGGGTTAGGCTTAGGTTTAGCAATGGTGTTCGGGTTAGGCTTAGGGTTAGGGTTAGGGTTAGGGTTAGGGTTAGGGTTAGTGTTAGGGTTAGGTTTAGGTTTAGTGTTAGTGTTAGGGTTAGGGTTAGGCTTAGGTTTAGCAATGGTGTTAGGGTTACAGTTACGCTTTGGTTTAGGGTTAGGGTTAGGGTTAGTGTTAGTGTTAGGTCTAGGTTTAGTTTTAGGGTTAGGGTTAGATTTAGGGCTACGGTTAGGGCTTGGTTTAGGGTTAGCGTTTGTGTTAGGGTTAGGGTTAGGGCTAGGGTTAGGGATAGGGTTAGGGATAGGGTTAGGGTTAGGGTCAGGGTTAGGGTTAGGGTTAGGGTTAGGGTTTGGGTTAGTTTTAGGGTTAGGGTTAGGGTTAGGATTATGTTTAGGATAAGTGTTAGGGTTAGGGTTAGTGTTACGGTAAGCATTATGGTTAGGGTTAGGGTTAGGTTTAGGGTTAAGGCTAGGGTTTGGGTTAGGTTTAGGATTAGAGTTAGGGTTTGGGTTAGTGTTAGATTTAGGGCTAGGTTTAGTGTTAGGGTTAGCGTTAGTGCTAGGGTTTGGGTTAGGGTTAGGATTAGGGCTAGGTTTAGGGCTAGTCTTAGTGTTAGGGTTAGTGTTAGGTTTAGGATTAAGTTTAGGATTAGGGTTAGGATTAGGGTTAGGATCAGGGTTAGGGTTAGGGTTAGGTCTAGGGTTAGGGCTTGGTTTAGGGTTAGCGTTTGTGTTAGGGTTAGGGTTAGGGCTAGGGTTAGGGATAGGGTTAGGGATAGGGTTAGGGTTAGGGTCAGGGTTAGGGTTAGGGTTAGGGTTTGGGTTAGGTTTATGGTTAGGGTTAGGGTTAGGATTATGTTTAGGATAAGTGTTAGGGTTAGGGTTAGTGTTAGGGTAAGCATTATGGTTAGGGTTAGGGTTTGGTTTAGGGTTAAGCCTAGGGTTTGGGTTAGGTTTAGGATTAGTGTTAGGGTTAGTGTTAGATTTAGGGCTAGGTTTAGTGTTAGGGTTAGTGTTAGGGCTAGGGTTAGGGTTAGGGTTAGGATTAGGGCTAGGTTTCGGGCTCGTCTTAGTGTTAGGGTTAGGGTTAGGTTTAGGATTAAGTTTAGGATTAGGGTTAGGGCTAGTTTTAGGGCTCGGTTTAGGTTTACTGTTCGGGTAAGTGTTAGGGTTAAATTTAGGGTTAGGTTTAGTGTTGAGGTTAGGGTTAAGGTTAGGGTTAGGGCTAGGTTTAGGGCTAGTGTTATGGCTAGGGATAGGTTTAGGGTTAGGGTTAGGGTTAGGGTTAGGGTTAGGATTAGTGCTAGGGTTAGGGTTCGGGTTAAGGTTTGGGTTCGGGTTAGTGTTAGGGTTAGTGTAAATGTTAGGGTTAGGGTTATTGTTAGGTTTAGGGTTAAGGTTAGGGTTAGTGTTAGATTTAGGGTTAGGCTTAGGGTTACGGTTAGAGTTAGGGTTAGGGCTAGGGCTAGGGCTAGGTCTAGGGCTAGGGTTAGGGTTAGGGTTGGGTTTAGGGTTCGGGCTAGGGTTAGGGCTAGGGTTAGGGTTAGTGCTAGGGTTAGGGTTAGGGTCAGGGCTAGTGTTATGGTTAGGATTAGGGTTAGGGTTAGGGCTAATGTTATGGTTAGGGTTAGTGTTATGGCTAGGGGTAGGGTTAGGTTTAGGGTTAGGTTTAGGGTTAGTGTTAGTGTTGGGGTAGGGTTAGGTTTAGGGTTATGTTTAGGGTTAGGGTTAGGTTTAGGTTTAGTGTTAGTGTTTGGGTTAGGGCTAGTGTTAGGGTTAGGTTTAGTGTTAGGGTTAGGGTTAGGATTAGGGTTACGGTTAGGTTTAGGACTAGGTTTAGGGTTAGGATTAGGGTTAGTGTTAGGTTTTGGGTTAGGTTAGGGTTAGGGTTAAGTTAGGGTTAGAGTTAGGTTTAGTGTTAGGTTTAGGCTTTGGGTTAGGGTTAGGGTTAGGGCTATGATTAGGGCTAGGGTTAGGGCTAGGTTTAGTGTTAGAGTTAGGGTTAGTGTTAGTGTTAGGGCTAGGTTTTAGTCT